>NW_006921592.1:2468933-2480254 GCF_000298275.1 Orycteropus afer afer | reverse complement strand
CACATATCAATGACAACAAACTTATAGAAAGGTGGAATAGAAAGAATATTGCAGATAAATAGTGGCCCTAATCAACAACGACAAGGAAAGGTGGCCTCCTAGAGGGTATAGCTTATGGAAGAAACTTCTAAGAGGAAGTTGATGTGTAAGAGAAGAGGGTCAATGAGAGTGAAATGAGACTAAGGGGCTGCTTCTGGTGTTGGGTGTGAGGTATTTTATATTGCCCTGGTGTATAGCTCGTGCTTACTTAACATTCTGCCTAGTTAGGTTGCTCAAGTTGAAGTGCAGTGTTGCCATCTCCTTACCCTCAGCCTCAAAGAAGTTGTGTAGATAGCACCACTGCACAAAAGCAGAGGCGAAACCAAATTCATTAGTCATTAAATGTTGGAATTGTTCAGCAGCCGCAGGCTGCTCTATCAAGAGGGTTCCATTCTGCTTTTAATCCTCACTTTTATTTTTCTTCCCTTTTTTTTTTTTGGTTTCTTTTTGTGCCTTTGACAAACTCATTTTCCATACCCAAACTACTTTACAAACTGCCTCATTATCATGGAAAATGTTTTGTCCTGTTTTATGCATTTAAATATGTACTCATCCCAAGTGATAATGGCCTATAAGAATTACAGTAACCAGGAGCTGCGGCTTTTTCTTGCTGTCCATGGCTTTAGAATGTTAGGTAAAGGGAATAATGAGCCTAAGGTGCAGCTGTCTGTAACAGCGTATGACTGCAGATGGAATAGGTATGCTTTCAGATGTGGCCATAATCAACAAGCAAATTAATTCCAGACATCAAGATTGTTTAAATCTATGCTGAATTCTCTAGGATGGTCATCCTCCAGTAACCTGAAAATCCCCAAGCCAGTACGGCTTAAGTGAACTGTTGAACACCATCAAGAAAACGATACTAAACTGAAGTATAACTTACACTCAGTAAAATTCATAAATTTTAATTATACAGCTTGATAGTTTATAAATGTGATTAGCTATAGAATGACCACTCAGATGAAAATGTATTAAATCTACATTGCCTTAGAAAGTCCTCTGGAGTCCGTAGGTAGTACCAATGGTTCATGTGCTTGACTGCTAACCAAAAGTTTAGAGGTTTGAGTCCACTAAGAGGAACCTCAGAAGACAGGGCTGCCAGTCTGCTTACAAAATTTGAACTATTGAAAACCCCATGGAGCATAACCCTGCAGTGACATACATGGAGTCTTTATGAGTCAGTATCAACTCGAAGGCAACTGGTTTTACTAAGTTCCCTGGTGTCCTTTGCCTGTTAATACCCCCACCACTGTCTCTAAGATAGCCACTTTCTGACTACTATCATTCTCTATTAGTTTTGACAAATCTAGAATTCTTATAAGTAGAATCACACAGTACCACTGTGTCTGGCTGCTTTAATTCACTGTGCTTTTGAGAGTAATCCATGTTGTTTAGTCTGTCACTAGTTCCTTCTTTTTTTAATTTCTGTGTAATTTCACATTGTATGAATACACCATAACTGGTTTATCCTTTCTGCTGTTAATGACATTTGGGTTATTTCCCATTTTCAGCTCTTATGAATAAAGCTGCCATGAACATTTTTGTGGACATGCCCACTCGTTTGCTTTCAGTATATACCTAGGAATGGAATTGCTGGGTTGCAGGAAAGGCATATGTCTGATGTTGGGAGAAACTACTAAACAGTTTTCCAGAGCAGTCTTAGCATTTTTTTATACTCCCTTTAATGTAATGTATGAGAGTTTCATTTGCCTCACATCCTCACCAAATTTGACATTGTTGTCTTCTTTTTTGTTTTTTTTTTTCAATTTTAGCCATCATGATGAGGTGTCTAGTTATATCTCATTGTGATGATTTGTATTTCCCTGATGAGAAATGTGGTGTTAAATTTCATAAGCAGATCTAAACAACAACAATAACAACAACAAAGTGATGAATAAAGATGAGGGGAAAGGGGAAGAAGAAAAACTTTCACTGAGCTCTTTTTTGTGGCTAGGAACCATGATACTTCTTTTATATTTTGTTTAATCTTCAATCATAAGGTTTTATTAGCTACAGTTTTTAAGTGAGAATTTGAGGTTCAGAAAGGTTAAATCAATAGAGATAATATTAATTATTTTCCAATGTGGTTGAAAATAATAAATTGCTACATAAGAAATACTGAGAATAGTGCCTGCCACATGAGAAGCATTTATTATATACTAGTTGCTTTTGTTGTTTTGAAGTACAATGCTAAAAATTATTAAATGAAAAATTCACTTGTGACTTTTAAGAAAAACCAGGATATAGTAGGCTATAGATTTGTCCAGCTGAACTTAGCATCAGGAAATTTTACAAATGTTGGCTGTTGTTGTTGTTATGTGCCATTGAGTTGGTCCCAACTCATAGCGACCCCTCCTTGGGTTTCTGAGACAGTATCACTATGGAAATAGATTGCCCAACCTTCCTTCTGAAGAGTGGCTGGTGGATTTGAACTGCCAACCTTGATTAGCAGTCACGTGCCTTAGGCACTATGCTACCAGAGGCTATACTACTAGATATGCATCTATATTAGTAGTGATGGCCACCAATGAGTGTTACTAAATGGATCTAATTGTTCCCAGCTAGAGTCATTCCACAGAGCTTTGTGATGGTGGAGAGTACCTGTGTTTACCTGTGTTTCAGAAAGAAAGATTTGTTAGTTGCCATTGATTCCAGTCTGACTCATGGTGACTTGATGTGCAACAGAACAAAACATTGCTGGGTCCTGCACCATCTTCATGACTGTTGGTATGTTTGAGTCAATTTTGGAGACAATTGTGTTAATTCGTCTCAATGAGGGTTTCCCTCATTGTTGGCCCTCTGCTTTTCTAGTAATTGGTCTTTCCTGACCATGTGCCTAAAGGCCTAAAGTAAGCAAGTATAAATCTCAGCATCCTCACTTCTAATGAAAATTCTGGTTCTATTTCTTCTGAGACGAACTTGTTTGTTTGGCAATCCACGCTATATTCACTATTCTTTGGCCACACCACAGTTGAAACATAACAATTCTTCTTCTTTCTTCCTTTTTCATTATCCAACTTTCCTATGCATATGAGATTATTGAAAAGACCATGACTTGGATCAGATAAATGCATCTTAGTCATGGAAGTGGTATCTTTGCTTTTCAAAATTTTGCTTTTTTGAAAGAGGTCTTTTGTAGTAGATTTTCCCATTATAATACATCATTTCATTTATTTACTGCTATTTCTGTGGATGTTGGTTGTTGATCTAAAAGAGAGATTAAAACAAAACAAAAACTGTCTCATCAAGTAATATGTTCACTCTTTCCACCAGACTTCACAGATGCCTTTCTAGGTTTTGCTAATAAAAACACGTATAGTAAGTGTGGTTAACCTTTGTGGAGTTGAAGGGAAGACAAGACTCTCTTTCTGTGCATACTCCATCTCTTCATCCCCATCCCTATCCCATCTACTTCCTTAGTCAGTTATACTTAGAGTGCTTTCGAAGACTTATCTTTGTTCCTTTACCTCTGTTCCAGGTCTCTGTAGTCAGCAAGATAATTTTGTTTTGGGCAGATGGTCCTCTGTAAATGAAGTTGAATTGTCACAAAGACATAAGTTACTATGCCAATATTTGATAAGTTTTCTCAACTTTATCTTTTAAAACCACAGACTTTATTTGGCAAGCTTCTCAAATAAGAAGTGTCATATATTGACCCAAGTAGGTTGAAAGACTAGTTTCCACTGGATACTCAGATGATAAAGAGAACACGTTCATCACTTTGTTCTAAGGTCCCTATCACACTTTTTTTTCCTTCTCTCTCTTTCTTTAGAATCCCTGTTCTTTCATTTTATCACAAAAACATAATGGGATTATTTACTTTAGTTACAATCAGGACTCAACAGAGTAAAAATAATACAAAAAATTTCCAAACTCTGAAATTCAGCATATTTATTGGGCACAGTTATTTTAAGATACCAAAGCTATTATCTACTTATACCAAAAAGAATTTGAGCCAGTGTTACTTTTATTTAAGTTAAAACTGAAAAACTGATTAGTTTTCCAGTTGTTTTTTTTTTTTAACTGTATTTCAGAATTCTGCTAAAACATAAATATTTAGAGGAGACAATATGTACTGGCTTATCCCAAAGGGACAAAGCATATGTATGTACCAGAATCAGAACTAGGTACTAATATGATTCAATAAATATGTATTGAGCATCCATGATGTTCCAAACCCCAAGTTAAACATTGTCAATACAAAGATGAAAATGATGTAATCTATATGTTCTATAATATGAGCACCTATTGTGAGAACTTAAAAAGAATAATCATAATGTTTATTAAGAAAAAAAGAGTTATATACCAGATATTACAGGAAAATAGCATATGAAGCAAATAATTTTAAGGAAAAAAGGTACAGTAAGAGAGATTATATTTGGGTTGAACAGACCTTAAAATAAGGTTAGGATTTCAATAAGAAGAGGAGTGCATTCTAGGTGGAAGAAAAAGTATGTACAAAAACATGGTTGCGTGATCGGGCATAGCATGTAGGGTGATTTTAAATTGATAAGTGTGGGTGAAGTAAAGTAGGCTGAGAGGGAAAAGTGGGCAGTGAGTGTGTCAGGAGATAGGAGAGAAATGGGAAGGGCCTCATGTGCAAGTGGTTGGGCTTTATCTTTTAAGTTGTTTCTTAAATCATCTTAGAGGAAAATATATTGAAATATTTACAGAAATCAGTCACCTGGCAAAATCTGGACTAGGCACTAGAAATACAGTGATGAATTAAAATTAATCCCCAGTTATCAGAAGTCCCAAGTGAGGATCCCGAGTTGAGCTAAGCTAACACAGAAGCAATGATAGTTGATTCCAAAGGCAGTTGGTTCCATTGACTGAATGCAACGGAAGCTGGGAGTATAAGGGAAGGTTTGTTTGCTTTACCTCTGAAAAAATACCTTCCATTCACTACCAATATAAAAAATTATCATGTTATTAAACAAAAAATAAAAATGATGTTTCCATGTCATTTCTTACTTGCTTTGGTATGAAAGAGGTGCTAGGAATATATTTTTTGGGAAAAATAATCATGTTGTAACTCCACTTTCCACAAATTTGGTGTTCAAATCACAGACATTTTCTTCTAATGTGAAAGCTGGCATAGAGTTTTGATTTACTTGCTTCTTTTAACAGGCATAGAGAGGGAGCTGTTGGACTGTACAGGCAAAATACTAGTTTAGTTATCAATAATACAAGAGATGCACGCTAAAATGTAGCTTTGCACAGGGGAAGTGCTGTCACAGGAGCCATGACCTAAATTGTCTTGAAACATCAAACTTTCTAAAGTGAAGAAGACACATCTGCCCTTTGAATATTAAACTAGTCACAAAACTGGGTCACGAGACCTACAAAGAGAATATTGACAGCAATCTCTTCTCTTCACGGCACAAAGTAATGTCTCGGATGTTCATTACCTTGAAAAAAATGTACAAGTTGCTTCTAATGGAAGATGTACTTTGATACTCATCTTTGACAATGTATTCATGTACCAAATTTTAAATTTCCTTAACTGAGTTTGTTCTGGTTCCTTGTTGAATTACTCATCTCACCTCTCCCTGTGCTCCCCACCTTTCTTATCTCTGTCTTCAATTACACATAACACATAATTCTGCCTTCCTGTCAGTAATTAGAAACAGTATTCAAATTATTTTTTACTGTATCAGTAGATTTTTTCACATTAGTTTCCTTGGAGGAATTCAGTGATGAGAAAAAGAACTCTTGGGCTGAATGAGTCGGATGGTCATGGTGAGAAGATATTCTTGAGAATTCAAGGGGAAAAATAAAATACCTACAACTATCAGCAGAGATTTTGACTTATCCATGTCTCATTCCCTCGAACCTACACTAGGTCACAGATGTTCATATGTTTTCTGCATGGATGAATAAATGAGTAAGCAGGAAGTAGAGACAGTGGGTAGAATATTTCATGAGGCTAAACAGCGGAGAAAAGGAAAAATAGGGTGTGGGCTCCAGGTGGTTACAGGGTCTAGAGGAAAGATATGTTTAGATTTGACATTCATACTAGGAAGCAAATAGAGGAAAGCAGATTTAAAATTCAAGCATAATTTTGAGATGAGAAAAAGAGGATGAGTTGGGATCAAAGGTGAGGGTTTCCTTGGAATGAAGATGTCTAATAGTGAACACAAAATATTTGGTGAATAAATCAATGAGCAAAGAATGACACATAATCTTCTATGACAGAAGCATCATCAGGTAGATAGAAAGATTCTAATGGAGAGAGGAGGAAAGATAGGAACTCCCATGTTTTAATTACCCAAGCTATTGAAAATACCATGGCATGAGTCAGGCACACCTTAGTCTTCAAAGTGACATCTTTGCTCTTAAACATTTTAAAGAGGTCTTTTGCAGCAGATTTTCCCAATGTAATGTGTCATTTGATTTCTTGACTCCCACTTCCATGCTTGTTGATTATAGATCCAAATAAAATGAGGATCTCTCATGGTGTAGTGCCTTAGGCATTTGACTGCTAACCAGAAGGCTGGCAGTTCCCATCAGCCACTCGTCAGAAGGAAGATTAGGCAATCTACTTCTGTAGAGATACTGCCTTGGAAACACAAAGAGGAGTTGCTTTGAGTTGAGTCGACTCGATGGCAGTGAGTTTTGTTGTGTTTTGTTTTTTGACGACTTCAGTCTTTTCTCCATTTATTATGATGTTGCTTATTGGTCCAGTTGTGAGGATTTTTGTTTGTCAATAAATGTTATTATTTGATGTTGTATGAATAAAAAGAAGCTTAGAACCGTAATCAAATGTTATATGTACTCAGATTGAGTCTAAATTGCATGTATGTGGATGACTAGGACAATGGGCTTGCCTCAGTCTTCTTGGGAAAGAATTCACCCAAAGGAAAATACATGACTTGCTTGGATTATTAAAAAGGCCCTAGCACCAGAGAGGAGGAGTAATAAGAACCTAGCATTTATCATTTAATTTGAGTCTATAGCCAACCCATCCAGTGAACTTCAGGGAGCCAATGATTATGAGTTAGAGTGGGGAGAAGGAGAAGCTCTTTTCCTATAATGTACTTGAGATATTGGTAGCATCAACAGAAATTACCTAGAGTTTTACAACTGCAAAGAATGTAACTGGTTATTTGGTTCAATGTTATTCCTTAACCTAAGTGATTTTCCTAAAATGACCTAAAATAAGAATCTGTTTAACAAAACTTGATAGGGGAACATTTACCAGTGCATAATCTGCATTATTAGCATCATGTAAAGTGTGTCTAAGCTGAATAATGTGTGAAAATGGTTACATTAAATAAGGAAACACCATTATGAACACCCAGGCAGCCTTGCTTGGCTTGTTTCCCAACATATGTCTGCTTCTGTATTTCTCTTTAAGGATCTCTAGTGACCTGATAATATAAGACCAGGATTCCTTAACTCCTACACACTACATAAATTAACCTTGAGGGGCCACAGGTTCACACTGAGAACTGATTTCTACCACTTATTTCTGTGTGTATTTCTTTCATTTCTTTTTCATTGTTTTTCAGTTTGAGATTGTGTAAATAGAGGACATCAAACGTGACCCATACCCCTAATAAAGTTGCTCAAACACCAAACTCAACGCCATTGAGTTGATTCAGACTCATAGTGACCCTCATTGGGTTTCTCAGGCTGTAAATCTTTAAAGAAGCAGACTGCCTCATCTTTCTTCTCTGGAGTGGCTAGTGGCTTCAAACCACAGACCTCTTGATTACCAGACAAATGCCTTAACCATTATACCACCAGAGCTCCTAGTAAAGTGGATACTTGGAGATAAACATTTTACATGTCTTAGTGTTGACTACAGGAGCTCTGGTACCGTAGTGCCTAAGGCACTTGACTGCTAACCAGAAAGCTGGCAGTTCAAACCCACTAGCCACTCCTTGGAAGAAAGTTGGGCAATCTACTCCCATAGTGATATCGCCTCGGAAACCCAAAGAGGGGTCTCTATGAACCGGGTCTGACTTGATGGCACATGACAACAACAACAGTGTTGACTACAGAGCTGTTATTCATACAAAGAAACTCTTGACATTAGCATGCATCAAAGAGGCCATGCAGGCATTGGTTGAATTTCGCCTCATCTTCTCTTTCTCTCTACATCAGGATGTGCTAGAGCAATCTAGATGATTTTAAGAGCTTTCTTATCTGCATCTTTCCCTTACTGGGCTGATTTAATCATAGATTCCTTTCTTTTCACATGTCTCCAACTTTGTTGCCATCTGTGAAATTTGGCAGCGTATTATTTACATCCAAAATACCCTTTGGCCCCAACATTTATTGGTTTGGATGAAGCTAGAAGCATTTCGTCTCTTGGCAGTGTCTTTCGAAATTGTAGTTGGTTCTTCTGTCATTTATGACATTGGGATAATTATCTCTCTTCTCTAGGGCACTATTGGGAATGTGGACCTTCACTTACAGCTATTTTTAGGCCTCCAAATGTGGAGGTACATTGACTTGAATAATGGGATATTCTTTCTGTTGTGGGGTATCTTTGGTTCTAGGAGAAGTTCAGTAGTGTCACTGAGAATAAGGAGAATACAGAGAAGTGTTAGAAAGTTTTCTGTGATGACTTTTAAGTTCAACAGAATTTGGGAGAACACAAAATTAAAAAAAAAAGAATATATAATCAAAAATTAATATAAATGTACATATAAGTATATTTAAAATGTATATAATATTAAGTGTAAAGAAACAAAATATAGACATGTAAATGAGCATGTCCATAGCTTATATGGATGTGTGTATGTGTACATGAAATTTTTACCAGTATATCATTGGATAATACAATTATATATTGTGTGTGTTCTTCATTCTTTCATTTTTTTACATGAGCATGGCACACTTTTATAAAAAGGAACCAACAAAAAAAAAAATATTGTAAAGCAAATCCATCCTTGAGTCATTTTGACGACAAACCATGAAAACTGCCAGAGTCAGGAAGTAAGTAGGAAATTACTAGTATTAGCTGAGCTCCGGCCAAATAGGTCACAGGAATTGGTTTCTTGTCTCAGCCTCTCCACCTTCTCTAAAGCACCAGCTTCTCCCAACCAAAAATATATATGAGATCAATGAAGTGCCTGCTATGGTACGACTGAGAGTATTCCAGCAACTGCCCTAGAGCAACTGCAGTCTGATTATGTTTGAATTCTATTTTTTTTTTTTAAATTCTCTCAAATAGTATTAGGTAATCCCTTCCCTCACAAAAATTGCAGAAATATAAATTAAGGTGACAATAACTACCAACTGATAAAGAAGTTAAAATTTAATTATGAAGGACTGCTAGTTTACAGGTAATGACTGCAGCAATCCAGGTAAATGAAATCTTCCAGGACCATGTGTGATCGTTGTACCTTCTTCATCATATTATTTAATTGGATATGTATGACTTTGTGCATTCACACGGACGCTAGAGTTCCAACAATTAGTGGGGGATCCTGAAAGCTTCTGACCTCCTGGGTCCCATTCTCTCTCTCAAACTTTGGAAGAGTTCCAGAGCACCCAGAGGCAGTGTGGAACACAATCTGCTTTTTCTCTCAGGTTTCCTGACTCTCATTATTCTAATGATTTTCAATTAAAAATTTGCCCATGGAGATGATTACCTTCTTCCTTCAGATCCTAGCAGGGTACTTCCAGCAATTTTTAATAGTTAAAGAAAGAGGGAAGAAATTAGATGTGAAAATTGACTGGAATTAGAGAAACCACATTCTGTGTTCTTTTGATTTGGGTAGAAGCATGGCATTTGTAACCTTCTCTGTATTTATACTTTTTTCCTGACTACTTATTTTTAGATGGGATTAGATGAATGCATTTTTAAAGTGTTAATTTTAAAAAAGGAGTTCATGGAACTCATTGGTCTTCCAGAAGAAACAGAGGTAATCTTTGAAATTTACCTTGCTTGAATAAATACCTTTGTTTAACCCTTAATTGGATGAAGCCTTGATAGTTCCCAGAAGGGAGCTCTGGTGGCATAGTGACTAAGGTATCTGACTGCTAACCAGAAGGTTGGCGGTTCAAACCCACCAGCCACTCCTCAGAAGGAAGGTTGGGCAATCTACTTCCGTTGTGATACTGCCTCAGAAAACTCAAGAAGGGGTCTCTTTGAGTAGGATCTGACTCAACAACAGTGAGTTTGGTTTTGAGTTTTGGAGTCCCCAGAAGAGAAAACCACAGAAACACTTCAGTGGTTGACTTTTCTCTCTGATAATGATAGAGAGGGATTGCAATTCCATGAGAAGTTATTCTGATGACAGTCTCAAGTGTCCACTCCATGTGTGTTGTATTTCCATTGGGTGAGCAATGGAAATACCCTCATGGCTACTAAAACAGAATATTTAAATGGAAAATTATTTTTATTCTTCTGGATAAGGCAATGAACCAGTAATTTTGTCTTCTACTTATTTAAGTTTTGTGATTAAGAGCTCATAAGAAATTGTCCAAGGGATAAAATAGAGGAATTTCCCTTGATACCCCATGTCACCACCCAATCCCCATGTCCTTCATGAAACAAAAAAATCAAGGAAGTGGTTTAATCTCTTATACAGAATGGCAGAGTCAGTTTGACCCCTTCTGAATTCATTTAGTAAGTAAATCTTTTATTAGTGAAAACAGGAGACTTTTTGTTCTCATAAACTTTAACAGCCAAATGTAATCAGAAACTCAGAAACCCAAGAAGAAAAAAGGAAAATAATAATATGTCTTTTGAGCCCTACTCCAGATAAAAGCCCAGGCATTTCCCAGGGCCTGGATTACAGGCCATTTTGTAGATACTCATCTAGGGGGCTGATATGGTTCATCTTCTGAATACAAAGTAGTTGTTTTGGGTAGAATGCCCTAAGAGGACTTAAGACCTGCCAGAGCTCTGTGCTTCCAAAACTGGAGTTTTATGGCTGTTCTTTTCCTGAACCCCACAGGACTGACTATGTCCCATGAGGCCAATGTTATATTGTTGTTATGTGTCTTTATTTTACTGTGAGGATGGATTTTTTTTTTTCTTCAGTGGTATAGCTGATTAAACCAGAAACAAAGATGGCTTTTCAGTATGTGCCTTCTTTTTATTTATTGATTGATTGATTGATTGATTGTGATTTGGGTAAAGATTTACAGAGCAAATTCACTTTCCATATAGCAGTTCACATATACTTTGTCTCATGTCATTGATGACAGTTTACCACAATGCAGCAGCTCCCCTCCCACTTCCTCCCCATAGTTACCTCTTCCCAGTGTCCATCCCTCTATACTCTCCTGCCCCCTGAGCTGTCTCCCTGTGCATAAGC
>NW_006921592.1:2465097-2466508 GCF_000298275.1 Orycteropus afer afer | reverse complement strand
GTAAGGCTTTTGGTTGCTAACCAGAAGGTTGGTGGTTCAAACCCACCAGCTGCTCCACAGGGGCAAGATGGGTCAGCTTACTCCTGTAAAAATTTATCAACTTAGAAACCCAGTGAGGGGCAACTGTGAGTTGGAATCAACTCACTGGCAAAAGTTTTTTTTTTTTGGGTGGGAAGGGGATGCTGGAAATATTTTCCATAGATAATCTCTAAAAGATAAAGGAAATTGTTTCTTCTGCTCATTCCTGCATTCCTAGCGCCCAGCAGAAACCAAAAAAACCAAACTCACTGTGCCGTCGAGTTGGATCGATTCATAGCGACCCCTTCTTGGGTTTCCGAGGCGGTATTACTACAGAAGTAGATTGCCCAACATTTCTTCTGAGGAGTGGCTGGTGGGTTTGAACCACCAGCCTTCTGGTTAACTTGGTATACAGAAGCAGTCAAGTATTTTTAAATCAATGAGTGTCTATACTGTTCATAAATTTATCACAGTGTTTAGTGTAAGAGTTGCATTATAATAACATCAGAGATTAGAGGACTTTAATTTCATCAATTCAAATGAATACTACTTCCATATTGGTCTTGAAGATTTAGAGAGTTAGAATCAAAGCAGAAATAAATGGAATACCAAATTTATGTTGTCTTTGTTTTCCCTGTATCAATATTATGGTCCTAATAAACACAAATGATTTCATTTTTAAAAGTCTTAATAACGAGGTCCTGAAATTTTTGATACAGTCTATTTTACAATTTATAAAGTATTAAGAAGAAACTGAAGGAGGCTTGGTGGCACAATGGTTAAGCACTCAGCTGCTAACTAACAGTCTGAAGTTTGAACCCACCAGCAACTGCATGGGAAACAAGATTTGGCGATCAGCCTTGTAAAGATTGTTATTGTTGTTATGTGCCGTCAAGTCAGACCCGACTCATAGCGACCCCTCCTTGGGTTTCCGAGGCAGTATCACTACGTAAGTAGATTGTCCCATCTACCTTCCAAGGAGTGGCTGGTGAATTTGAACCACCAGCCTTCTGGTTAGCAGTCAAGTGCCTTTAGGCACCACACTACCAGAGCTCCTACTATGCTACCAGAGTTCCAGCCTAGGAAACTCCATAGGGGCAGTTCTACTCCATCCTGTAGGGTTGCAATGAATCAGAATAGACTCAATGATACAAAAATACAACAAGAAGAAGAAAATGCAGAAAGATATATATTTGATAAGCTGAAGAAGTTAGTCACTTTGCTATTATGGAAACAAGTTTTTAGAAGTCACATTTACATTTTAATATATCCGTATGTCCTCAATTTTATCATGAAAACACATAATTAGTTGTGTTTTCTGTAATTGAAAAACTTCAGATTGCTCCCTGCACAACTATGGGGGCTCCATTCACCTTATAGTCTAGGTAGTGGT
>NW_006921592.1:2463187-2464517 GCF_000298275.1 Orycteropus afer afer | reverse complement strand
TAGGAGCTCTGATGGCATAGTGCCTAAGGCATTTGACGGCTAACCAGAAGGCTGGTGGTTCAAACCCAGCAGCTGCTCCTCGGAAGGAAGATTGGGCAATCTGCTTCTGTAGAGATACCACCTTGGAACCCCAAGGAGATGTCGTTTTTTTTTTTGTTTTGTTTTGTTTTTTTGGTATAACTGTAGCTAACTGTATGCCTGGCACTATGCCAAGTAGTTTGCATGTATATTTTAATTTATTCCTTGTAGTTAATCCGTGAAGTAGGTGGTCATTACCCTCTCTTTGCAAAGGAAAACACAGAAATTGAAGAAGTTAAGAACTTGTATGTGACCACAAATGGGTAAGCAGTAGACCTAGTCTTTGAACTTTAATGTAGTTGGAGAAACAATGATTTAACCTCTGTGGTATGCAGCCTTCTGACAGAAATAAACCAAAACAAAGCAAATAGTTGTCTCACTGTATTTGTACAGGTCAAGTTAAAGAGGAAGAAAGGTGTAACAGCCTGGCAAGTGTGTTTTAAGGGAGACCTTGATAAGCGTATGTTGAGTGTGAAAGATGGCCAAGAAGGTGACAGGTCTGGAAATTAGCAGATGACAAGATTCACACCAGGGATAGGGGAGAAAACTACTCAGTCTACTTGTGAGAACTGCTTATACATACAGAGTTAAAGTTAACTTGAGTAGAATGTTTTCTAGGTGTTTCAGGGAGATAGTTTGTAGCCCAAAAAGAAGGAAAGACTTATTAGCAACTGTTCTTTGGAATATTCCACTCTGCGACATAAGTGTGTGTGAAGTCTCTTCACATGTCTAAATTCTACCTGTCCTTCACAGCTTAAAATGTCATTTATTCCATGAGGCCTTGCTAGAGTGCACTCACCAGTGTTGCTAAGCTAGATACCACCTTCCAGTAACTCCTACAGTGCTCAAACTCTTCAGTTCAAAAGACACTCACCACTCCCTGACTTGTGCTGCCATTTATTCATGTGGAGATCTGATCTTTGATAAAGTGCTTCCCAGCTTTATTTGTGAAGCTTTCCAAGGGACCCAGTTTGGTGTTGAACACAAGCAGATGCTTAGTACACATTGGGCATGCCTTACGAGACACTGAGCTCTCTATCCCTAGGAGTCTTCAATAGAAAACAAAAAACATAGTTATGGAGATTAATTCTTGCTTTAGATGTGCAATATACTATATACCTTCCAAGACTACTGCAAAATCAAAGACTCTTTTAAGAGTAAGAATTTTATGGGATAATTTTATGACAGCTGTGTATTTTTTAAAATCATTGTTAAAATATCACTCTATGTATTTCATGAGTCAGAATGGATT
>NW_006921592.1:2440655-2462216 GCF_000298275.1 Orycteropus afer afer | reverse complement strand
ATATATTTCTAGTGACTTACAAATTTGTCTTGGTATTTAAGGTTGCCTTTTACCCTAGAGAACAGCTAAGATACTACTTTTTCAGCTAAGATAATTTTTTAGTAGGAATGAATTGGATGAGGAAGATAGCAGTAGATCAGAAACCATCTTTCCTCTTCAATTCTCCATTGCACCTTCCTCCTATTGACTTTCCATCTCTCTGCTTAAGTATATTATCATATTATCATCTGGTCTCAATGTACAATTGCAAGTATTCAAGTTTGGATAGATTGACTTCCAAAATCGAAGAATATGAAAGATCCTTCAAAGATGGATTATGTAAAGTTAAAGAATTTTAGAGCTAGAAATAATCTCACTTATATCCACTTTCAGAATAATCATGGTACCCTAGGCTAGTTATGGATACGAAAACCTCATAATGACCTAGAAATTCTACTGCTTAATACCCATGAATAAGAAATCTTGATAGCGTTGTTCTTGTTATGTGCTGTTGAGTTAGACCTGACTTATAGTGACCCCCTCCTTGGGCTTCCAAGGTGGTATCACTACGGAAGTAGATTGCCCAACCTTCCTTCCTAGGAGTGGCTGGTGGGTTTGAACTTCCAGACTTCTGGTTAGCAGTCAAATGTCTTAGGCACTATGCATAGCATAGCCAATTTTAATTTTTTAAAAATTAAATAATGTTAGATAGAATGAGTCTAGAGCCAGAGAGAAGCATTTTGGTAACCAAATAGCTACAGTCTGGTTTGTATGATAAACTATCATTAGATTTTATGATATATAAAAACATGATATACTATATGTTAGACTATAATAAGCTGATTAGGGCTTCCATGTATTACTCTGTGCTGTTCCCACTTCATAGAATTCAATTCTTCTCATTTCCATCTAGAGAAATCCCAGTCAACCGTCAAAAATGTATTTGAATAGCTTCTAACCTGAAATCCATCTTCCTCTTTTCTGGTATAATCAGGTGTTCTAGCCTCTTTGTAGTTTCAATCCATAAATGCCTCTCTGTTCCAATGCTTGTCTTAAGCATCTTTTCTTCTACAGTTAACTGTAGAGTCATGGTAACCCAACATGTCTGTGGTTCAATGTTGATGGGAATTCATGGAGGGGCAGTTTTTGTCTTCTCTGTATTTCCAGCACCTAGCACAGTGAAGATACACAATTAATACTTGATTAAAGAACAAATAACCATGGACTGGTTATAGCAGATGGACTGTCATAGATGCAGTTTCTTCCTGTCAGCATTTGAATCCAAAGAACACCATGTCCATATTTTTTTTAGCCTTTCAAATGTTTTAGCTCTCAATACTTATTTACTTTGTATTCATGCAGATTGTAATTTTCAAAATACAGTTACACCGTGTACTCACCGTGAAGTCATTTATTTGTTATAAGTGTTTTCCTAGTCTTTAGACCCAGTAAAATTGGCCTAGCTATGCAACAGCCTATGTTTAAAATCTATTTTAATGATTGAGAGAAGACAATGAGCTTGCACTTACTCTCTCTCCAAATGGTTATTAACCCAACTACTTTCTCTACATGAGTAAAGAATGAACACAGTCTTTCCATGATGTACCAACCATGTGCAATTCACTGCTGGGTTCTATGGGAGTACAGAGACAAATAAAGTGGACATTTCCCTCTAGAACTCCAAGGGTAGTCATACAACAGATATAATGCAAATGCCATTTTTTTAAAGATTTATTGAGATATGTGCTCTCACAATGTTGTAAACAAAGAGCAGTGGTAGAACAAGGAAAAAAAATTCTATTGGCGGGATCTGAAAAGATCTTTCATCTCAGAGGGCATGGCAATGGAATTAAGCTTTAAAATGTAAGCAGACCTTAGAGAAGGGAACTTTCAAGAGGAAGACACAATTTAGAAACAGGTAAAATGCAAGAGTGGAGATGTGGTATGAAGCTGGAAAGTAAGATTCAAGTAAAAAGTTCTCGGTGGTGGATGAGGATCTGGCTCTAATTTCCCACATACTGGGGAGATAATGGTCCCTGAGTGGAGCAAACAGTTTGAGCTCAGCTTCTAACCAACAGGCTGGCAGTTCATATCTACCCAGCTACACCATGGCAAAAAGGACTGGCACTCTATAAGATGACATGCATTGGGGACCGTATGGAGGGGGAGGAATCAGCTCAGTAGCAATGGGTTTGGTTTGGGTTGGGAAGATAAGGAGTTTTTGAAGCAAGAAAAAGAAGAGGTAAGCCATAGTGTTCAAAAGTTTTCAAGAGCTGGAAATTTCAACTTGATGGCCAGTGAGATTGTGAATGGGAGGAAGTTTGGCATTTTCATTAGAAAAGAGACTGTTCATGCAAAACCTTCATCTTCTCAAATCAGGGCCAGGATTAGGGTGAGACAAGAATGGTGCCCAGAGTGCAAAATTTAAGGATGCATTCATGCTCAAGGTTATGTAAATGATGAATTACTTGCCTTACCCAAGTGCTAGCCTGACTAGAGTGTTAAATTAGAATTACTGTGAAAGGTATTTATCACATTTCCCATCACTTTGCCTGTGAGTACTCTAAAAGCAGTTGATAGATTTCTCTCCTTGGGCACAGCCACCATTTTTAATTTCTGCAAGGGGAAGGGAAGGGCGGTTTCCATGGAAAAGCTACATTGAAATGAGAGATACTGCAGAGAACCAGGCCTATTAGAAGAGTTGCAGTGAAGACCTCATTCTCCATCAGCATGAAGATCCTGCTTGTCCTGGCAGGATATATGTAATGACTCTGAGATCTTTGTCACTTTGACCTCTTGTGGGTAGATTTTTTCATTTGAGTAGAGGAAAAGATATCACTAATTGACTGATGATGAGCATCTAACTCTAAGTTATGAATTTCTATAATCTGTTCATTATGATAATCCAGAATTAGATCATTCTCACATCTTAGAAACAATTAGAACCAATCTCCTCTTTTCCAAACCAAGAGATAAGAGTACAGAACATTTCCTCATTCGTGACAATATTTCTTCATAGTATTACTGATTCATTATCAATTGCCCACATGAAGCCATGAAAAATTGCAGATTCTTAGGGCATTGTTTTCTTTCATAAATATGCTGTGTGGACCATAGTTATAATTGGATGCAGTATTTGTAATTGGAGTCCCTGGGTGGTGAAGATAGTGAAGAACTTGACTACTAACTGAAAGCTTGGTGGTTTGGACTCACCTAGAGGTGAAGAAAGGCATGGCATCTTGCTTCTGCAAGGGCACAGTTCTATGAAAGAAAGACCTATGGAGCTTGGTTCTGCTCTGCAACACATGGGGTCACCATGAGTTGGAATCATCTCACCAGCAACTGGTAAAATGGTTCATTTGTGATTGTGCAAGCATGATTATCTAATCAACTGTGGTATCTTTAGCCTGTTACTACACTATGGTAAGTGTAGCCTATTTCTCCAGATTGCTGTGAGAATCAAAGGAGATATGGAAGAAATACCTAACACAGTACTGGCACGTTATTGGCCCCCAGTGCTGATGCCCTTTCTTCCCTTCTTTCAAAAATCTCCTTCTTCTTTAGAGTCCTTGTCTTCCCATAGACAGGGCCCACATTACTTGGTTTCAAGATTTCACTGCTAAGATAACTCTTGCAAACTATTGTTTCAATATCTCATGTTGGTCAATTGATTAATTTTATACATTTCTGGCACCATATCTCCCAATTTATATACATATATATATGAAAAGTAGTTTCAAATATGTATAGTAAAACCTGCAAAAGCCAGGTTTACATAAGACAGAAAACTGTCAGAGAAGGAAAACTCACATATTTTCCAGAAATACACAGTGACAGCAAATAATAAGACGGCACCCTGTCAAAAGTAGAAAACTTGCAAAACCTGGAAAAACAAGGTAGTCCTGTTGAGTTTCAGCTCTCATGGAATTCACTGTATGTATATGTACACGCACACACATACACACATATATACATATATCTGGAATAAAAAATTTCATAGGCTTATAGACAACATTGGTTACACATAAATGTCTTTTGATATGCTGGCCTACTAATTACAAAGACACAAATAATGCATATAGGAGTAGTCATTAAAAATGGGACCTGTGTTCACCTCCTTTCTCAATACTTCCCCTCTCATCCAAAAAATTACAGTGTGTAATCAGCTCGTTGTGGTATTTTGCAATTCCAGAATAAGTGGTTCTTAAAGATGACTCATCCAGTTAGATGCAGAGAAAGGCAGCATGGAGGATGGAACCTAATCTATAGCAGATGTTCGCTAAATGGTAATTATTAATAAGATTATTGCTATCTCACACGATCAGTCAGCCACTTCGATTCCTGTGAATTCCAAGAGATTCACTTGGAATTCAGACTGATACAACCATTAAACATTCAATAGATTCTGCAAAAGTATTACCTGTCTTATTGCATTATGTTATCTAAATGAAAGCTGTTCCTCGGACCCCACATACAGAGGTATTTGAAAGATTCTAGGAACAACCTCAAAATCTCCGAAATAAATCTCTATGTAAAGACATTTTCAAATTGTCTTTTAAGATGTTATCGATTCTATTCCTGCCTTTTTAATTTCTCATGGCTTTCTCAAAGTAATGAGCTCAGATGGCATAGTGGTTAAGGCATTTGGCTGCTAACCAAAAGATCAGAAATTTGAACCCAACATCTGCTCTGCAGGAGAAAGATGAGTCAGTCTGTTTCTGTAAAGATTTACAGGCTTGGAAACCCTATGAGACAGTTATACTCTGCCCTTCAGGGTCATTATGAGTCAGAACTAACTCTATGGCAATGGGTTTGATTTGGTATCCTAAAGTCATTTATATTAGATGGCAAGTTCAGTACCTTATTGCATTTTCATATGACTTGCTTCCTCCACCCAAAAGACATTATTCCTTGCAAAACCATTGTCATTGGTTATGTTATTAACCTTTTGAATTCATTTCCCTGACTAGATCACTTTGACTCCGGTAGCAACTTGTTCCCTCTTCTTTGATTTGGCAGGGGATCAGGCCACATAAAACCATTTAATACCCTAGCAATAGAAGCATGGACTGTTAGGGCTGGAAATCATTTTATAGATTATCTGGTTTACTTCATTCCATATACACAGAAGAGGAGTCCTGAGAAGTGAAGGTACTCTGTGAGCTATATCATTGAATAGTGCTTGTGACTTACATCCTTAGACCAATCATTAAAAGTAAGAACAAACAAACAAACAAAAAACATTGCCATCAAGGCAGTTCTGACTCATAGTGACCTTAGAGTTGCCAAGGTTGTAATTTTTGCAGAAACATAGTGTGCACATCTCTCTCCCATGGAAGCAACTGATAGGTTCAAACTACTGATCTTTGGGTTAGCAGCAGAACACTTAACCATGTGCCATTAGGGCTCAGAGACCTCTTTTATTTTACACCTCTAAGTTACATTTTGGGCATCTTCTCTTTACTCCTTATGTTAATAGATATTAAATGAGAAGACTGTAGACATTAAAATAATACAGCTTGTCAATAAGATAACATTCTATGAACATCATGAGTCAACACCATTATAATGCTTTCTTTTATTTTCAACATCAGCTGTTTAGCCATCTGTGCGTACACTCTTAGGAATGACCACTATATAATTAAATCCAAAGCAGCCAATTGATAAGTAGTGAACACCATGTACATTGTGCTTAGTGTATTTGATATATTCCTATGATCTTGAGATTGGTTCTGGGGTCAGTTGAGAGTATACAACTATTAGCTGAACATATACAGTTACTTAAACTGGTATTTTAGAAACTCTGCCTGCCACAAATAAAGTCATCAATAGATCCATTTTTTTTCTGCATTCCTTCCAATATGGATTTCTCTTAAGACATTCATTGATGATGTTTCATCTGTGCAGGAGCATAAGGTTCCCTGGTAGAAAATGAAAAAATTGGTGGGTAGGCAGATGTAGCTTTTGTCTTATTTGTAATCATCTGAAATTGTAACTCCAATGAGTCAGTGTGGCAGTGTAGCTAAGGAAAGAGCCAGCATGTAAGACAGATGTTCACTCACTTTCATTAGAATGGCTTAATACCAAAACAAGATTCTGAGATTGGAAAAACCAGTAGTAATCATTTCTGTAATAATTCACAAAACTTGTAGTTAAATTAAGTCTCTTTCTAAGTGTTCTTCTGCATGTGTGTGTGTAAATATTTACAAATAACAATGGCGTAAAGCACATTAATCCAGATAGTCTACCAAGGATCCTTCTTAATGAGCTCTCTTATATTAAATTTATAGTTGCTTGCTTAGTAATGCCATAGAGGGGCCCTGGTGGCACAATAGTTTTGTGCTTGGCTGCTAACCAAAAGGTCAGTGGTTTGAGCCATGAGCCACTCTGCAGGAGAAAAATGTGGCAGTCACTTTGGTAAAGATTTACAACCTTTGAAATACCATGGGGCGGTTCTACCCTGTCCTATAGGGTCACTATGAGTTGGAATCAACTTAATGGCAGTGTGTTTAGCTTTATTTGGTTAGTCCTGTGCTTTGCTTTGGCACCTTGATAAGCTTTCACTGATTATCCCAGGTCCCTCAAAAATTTTCTTTCTTTGAACTTTTATATCTAACTGATTCAGAACTGCTAGGCACTGTTCTAAGCATTTAATCTTCTGCACAATTACTGGAGGAGCCACTTTTATTATCCTGTTTTTAAAGATGAGGACACTAAAGCACAGAGGTCACCTTGCCCAAAGACATGTAACTAGTGAGAGATGAGCCAGGAGTGGAATCCAGGGAGACTTCTTATTTCCTTCTATAGATTGCTTTGCATCAATTGCCTTTCTAGTATTTGCTGAGCAAATAATCCATGAAGCTGGACTATGTAAAGAACACAGCATCAAGGTCACAGGAAGTCTCATTTATAACCTTCAGATGACACAGCCTTGTTTGCTGAAAGCAAAGAGGACTTGAAGCACTTACTGATGAAGATCAAAGACTACTGCCTTCAGTATGGATACACCTCAGCATAAAGAAAGGAAAAATCCTCACAAGTGGACCAATAAGCAACATCATGATAAATGGAGAAAAGATTGAATTTGTCAAGGATTTCATTTTACTGGATCCATAAGCAACATCAATGGAAGCAGCAGTTAAGAAATCAACTGATGTATTGCCTTGGGCAAATATGCTGCCAAAGACCCTTCTTTACAGTGTCCAAGAGCAAAGATGTCTCTCAGAAGATTGAGGTGCACCCAAATCAAGGTGTGGTATTTGCATTTGCTTCATATGCATGTGAAAGTTAGACACTGAATAAGGAAGAACAAAGAGGAATGTATGCCTTGGAAATGTGTTGGCAAAGAATACTGAAAGTATCGTGGACTGCCAGAAGAATGAAAAGATTTGTCTGGAAGAAGAGCAATCAGAATGTTCCTTGGAAGTGAGAATGGCTAGATGTCGGTCTTGTAAGAAGGGACCAATCCCTGGAGAAGGATATCATGCTTGGCAAAGTACAGGGTCAACAAAAATCAGAAGACCCTCAGCAAGATGAATTGACGAAGTGGCTGCAACCATGGGCTCAAGCATAGCAAGGATTGTGAGGCGGGCACAGGCCTGAGCAGTGTTTCGTGCTATTGTTCGTAGGGTCTCTGTGAGTCGGAGCCTACTCAAAGGCGCCTAACAAACAATAAGCAAGCTTGAGAAGGAGCAGACAGTGCACTTTGCATAATCAAGCACAACAATCCACTGGGAAGGCTCCCATGCATTTTTAATGAAGAATTATTTACTTGCCAACTTCTCTCAAAGGGTACAGTTCTGAATGTGCAAACTTTCAGGGGATTTAGAAATCATCCCTTACCACACAGGCACTTAAACAATAAGGTAAATGACACCAGGGAAGGTGATTTGACACCTTAGATTACATACCTCCAAGGATACAGTTTTTATTTGGTTTACTCTGTATTACAGTGCATTGCTTCCTGAGAACTTGGCACAAGTTCCCTGGGTCAGACGCCAATCTAAGGAACAGTGAAGAATGTAACACTCACTATCCTCTCTTCATTCCAAATTCCAGCTTGCCAGTGTCCACAGACCAAGCATGTGTACTTTTCCTCCTTTCTCCAGGGAGTTCTTTTTTTACCTTGTACATTTCTCGTATGCATTTTCTTCTTCTTGTGTATTTTCAATTTGTACTACTTAGCCTGATTACCAGCCACTAGCTCTAATGGGCACAGTCATGCATTTCCTTGAGAAATTTGGTTTATGCAAACAGAACCCTAGCCAGGTTAGCACAGTGGCTTTCCCTCCCAGCTTTCCCAGGAATTCAAGTTGGGTATGAGGGTACACAGTGAGGGCTGATGGCAATTTTGGCTGATGGCATTCTGCTCAGCTGTCAGGGATCACCTTGAGAAGGATTGTGAAGTTAATATCCAGTCTCACTGGGAAAGCAGGCCGAAACCATTGGCAGTAGGGCCCCAGGTGTAGGAGGGGGAAGGGTGCCATTGTGTCACCTAGTGCTTTGTACCTACTTAAGTGCTTGTTCTGAATTTCTTCCTGCATTTATCATGATGTTAAATGAAATGATACTTTAGTTGAAATTCTAGGTCCATGGAATAAATTTCATAATGGATTCCCCCATTAGGCCCTGCCAAAAAAATACTCTCATCACACTATGTAAAGAAGCAAAATGATTAGTGGAAGACATTTTTGACAAGTGTTTTAATGTTACAAACGCTTATTTAATGAAAAATATATCTACATTTGTTTTTGTAAGTCTAAATACTTTAAACTCTTTACTTTTATTTACGGTGATTTCTACTTTTTAAAATTATTAATTGAAAAAGTAAAATTTTGCAATAGCAAACATTTTAAAGAATACAAGAAAATAACAGACATGTGCTGCATAATGTTCATTCTGGTATCGTCTGACCCCATTTTCATCTGTTGTCTCCTAAGATTACAGTGAAGTTCAGAAATCCCAATCAGAGAACAGGATAGAGCAAACACAACAGCAGGGAGGTAGAATGTGTTGTTCACTATGCGTAGAAATGGAGAATGCTTAGAGCAACAGAATAGGGTCCTCTGGTGACTCTCAAAGGCTTTTTCCTGTGTGTGCACAGAGCAGCCCTCCTTTTCCAGGAGGGTGAACTGCTGCAGAGAGCTCTCCACCCAGTCCCGGAATATGAAAGCAGATGAAAGCTTTTTGCGTCTCCCAAGGATGGCTGCTTCGCATAATGGAAAAGTAGTCCATTGTTTTAATTAAAGGATTCTGTGATGTGCTAGGAAATGTTGAACAATCACCTCTGGAAACAAAATCCCTCGTGTGTAGTGTTTGCTGATTTCATGGAGTAAATGTCATGACTGATTTCAAGGTGGTAGTGGCTATCTTTCAGAGTTCCTCAAACTTTAATAACCAGCTCTGCTGTTGGGATACTGTCTCCAACATACTACTGACTGTACCTTTTTTCTTTACCCTGGCATTCCAAGTATTTTTTCAATTTCCTATATATTTTTTTCCATATAAGAATACTCTTGAGCATAAGATAATTAAAAAAAACAACCTCACAACTCTGGCTCCTAGTCACTCATCAGGGCAGGAATTAGATTTATTCCTGTGGCTACCTTTCAGCCAATGAAATAAAATAATAAAACAAAAATAAACACAGTGGATGTTGGACTGAAGCTAAAATTTTATTCTCTTTACAATGACCATTTGTTCTCATCTCTGTCCTGCTTATGTTTGGTTTACAGGGGCAATTTATCTTGTTGGTAGTTATTACATACTCTGAAGAGTATCCATTGATAAAACTTCACAGTCAGTAGTAAAATACGATATTTTTGTGAAGGGAGGGCCTGTTAGACAATCTATACCAATAGGGTTACGATTTTGTTTTGTTTATTTAACTGAAAAAAAAAGTTTGAGTTTAATATTTGCCTTATTTCAAAATTTAGATAAAGTGCACGGATACCTATTGATTATGGCTTACTTATGACCCACCAGCCGCCAATCAGATGGCTATTATGGCTTACTTATGACCCACCAGCCACCAATCAGATGGCTACTATGAAGTGAAGCTTGCCTCATATTTTGCAGATCTTTGTAGATACAACAAACTTACAGTTAATTTAAATTTACCAAATAGCCAAGGGGGTGGTTGTTTTCTGAGCATTTATTATCCAGATCTCCAGGGGAACAAGGTTACGTAGGTAAGCACAGATAACCATATCATGCCAATGTTAATAAATGAAATGACCACTTACAAAATGAGCTCCCCCTTAAACAACCCTCTCCACTTAGCTTTATGTCTGTTTAAACACTGAACCAAGTAGAGTGCAAATTGATTTCAGAGTGAAATTGGAAATCCTTCAATATGCAGAATCTCACTGAGTAGTGTTGATGAATGGCTCAAATCTTGTGCACAGTCATAAACAAGTGAAGATCCATGAGTTCCATGGGTGAAGGAGTGAAAGGAAAATAAATCATAGGGCAAAAACAGGGTAGATTCTTTAAGAGTGTATTATTTCAATATCAAAATGTGGAGGAAGCCCTTTGCAAAAACTGATTAATGTTTTTACAAAAATGGGTATCTTAATAATGGTGCTACAATGTATCTTTGCTATTTTGTTAGGGAATTTAGCCACACTCCCCCCACCAAAAAGTAGAACCATTTGTTCTTAGAATTTATTCTTAGAAATAGGTTAATTCTAAGAATTAGCCTATAGATGTAATCTAACTTCATTTCTTTGACATATAACATGTAAGTTATTTTCGTAAGCTGAATTTATTTTCCCATTCAAACTTTTTTCCCCTACTAATATGAAAATGGAGCTCTGATGGCGAGGTGGGTAAGATATTTGGCTGCTAACCAGCTGGTCAGCAGTTCAAACCCTCCAGCTGCTCTGTGGAGAAAGATGATGCAATCTACTTCTGTCAAGATTTACAGCCTTGGAAACCCAATGGGGGTCACTATGAGTCAGAATTAACTCAATGGCAGCGGGCTTGATTTTTTGATTTAATATTATGAAATGTTTCCTGCTTCAAATAAAGTTATTTCAAGATGACCTTTCCCTTAAGGTTAATTAATAGGAATGCTTCACCACAATGACTACCTCACAATTCTACTTCCAAAACTTGCCAAATCTCTGCTGTTTAGCAATAATGCCAACAGCTAATCATTAAGAAGGATTTTCTGTACCAACCACTGTTCTAAGCGCTTTATATGTTACATCTCTTTTAACCCTTACAACAACCCTGTGCGGTAGAAACACTTATCATCCTCATTTTGCATGTGAAGTAACTAAAGAAATTAACACTTCATGTTTAGTAGCATGCCAATATGGGGAAGTAGGATTTGGACATTAGAGTCCCTGGGTGGCACAAACAGTTAAGCGCTCTCCTAGTGGGTTGGATTTACCCAGAGGTGACTCAGAAGAAAGCGGCCTACTTCCAAGAGGTCATCTATATCCAAGTGGTCACAACCATGAAAGCCTGCATAGTCCTACTCTGCAACACAGGGGTTCCCCGTGAATAGGAAGCCACTTGACTCCTGGTTACTGGTTACTCTGAGATTAGGGCCTGATGCCAACATTTAACAATGGCACAGCAGGGCCAAGAACTACCAAAACTCTCAGTTTCTCAAAATCTCATGGTAAAATGACCAAAAGCCATGTCTTTTCTCCTTTAAAGCAAATAAATAAATGTTATATGAGCAGAAATAAACAAATATCTATAGCAGGAAATTCTCTCCCTAGTAACTGGCTTTCTCACATATCAGTGGGAGTAAAAAGTGCTTCAAGGAACAGCTGCAGAGGCTGTTTGCCTCATCTACAGAAAAATATTGTGCAATGTTTGGACACTAATTTAAATAAGGGCTAATCATATGCACCTTACCTGTTTGGGTAGTTACTGAAATAGAATAAATTGCAGGCTGTTGAGTTATATTGTTAACCATTCTCATGATGATGATGGCCTTAATTAAATGGAAGGGGAAAAAGCATATCATAGCTCTTGAAATTATTTATTATTATCTAAAAGCTCCCAATTTAATAGAATCAAAATATTTATTCTTTACACAGAAGAAAGATGGTCCAGCAAAGAAACTTCAAATTAGAGCAATTTTATATGATAGAATTATATATATTTTTTCTTTAGATTCATACTTTTCAAGCTTTTTAATAGCTACCCAGGGAAATAAAAATCAAAATAATCATAAATGCCTTTGCGCCACTGCAGAGCTCAGCTTTCTTTTTCAGCATTATCAGCAATATTTTCTTGTTTTTTTATTATTAAATAATATTTAATTCATGAATTATGAACTTCCGGCCATACATAAGCTGCCAGTTTGAGAAGCAAAACTCTGTTTTAATGTTATTAGACACAAGAAATAGAATTTTCTGAATTGGTTTATCATTCAATGATAATCTATGGAGTGGAATGGGAAAGAGCATTACAGCTTGGTTTAAAATCTTATTCAAGAAACTGTCAGTGGGCTTTTGGGAACGTGGGTGTTAGTGGAGGCTACATCTCTGGCCAGCAGACTTAAAGCAACTAGATAGTGCCAGGGGCTAATCACTGAGGATACCTCTACTTTCTCAAGCTCAAATCTGGGAACTTAAATGAAGGGCTGCTAAGGATACAGAATGCTGCTTGCGAACTACTAGTCTACCTTTAAATAGACAGTGAGAACCATGTCACATACTGTGTTTTCCATTTTGGGTCAAATGCCAAGAAGTTTGTTGTTGGTGGTGACTGTCAAGTCGTTCTGCCTCGTGGCAACCCCATGTGTGCAGAATAGAACTGCTCCATAGGGTTTTCAAGGCTGTGAGCTTGGAGAAGCAGCTCGCCAAAACTCTTGTTATCATCGTCATCTTCTCTTTTTTTTTTTTGACATATTTAATTAATCAGGTGTACTACAATTTCTTCCTCTTACTTTTTTTTTTCTAATTTTTATTGTGATTTGGGTGAAAGTTTACAGAGCAAATTCATTTTCCATACAGCAGTTCATATACATTTTGTTTCATGACATTGACTGCAATCCCCACAATGTACCAACTCTCTTCCCACTTCCTCCTTGTAGTTATCTCTTCCCTGTGTCCTTGCTTATGCATTCCTGCCCCTTGAATTATGTCCCTGTGCAAATACTACCCTTTTTTCTCCCATGATTGATCATTCTAAGGAGTGTATCTCCCTGGTTCATCCTATATGCCTGTCTATTATTTGGCTGGAAGGCATGGGAGTGAGTTCAATTTCAGGCCTGAAGGGTAACTAGGGGTCATAGTCTTATTCTCACCTGGCTCTTTCAGATCAGTACACCTGGTCTTTTTTATGATTTTGAGTTTTGTTCCATATCATTCTCCCATTCTATCCAGGATCTCCTGCACTGATCCCATTCCAAGTGGTTGACAGTGGTAGCCAGGCACCGTCTGGTCTCATGGTCATATAGGCTTAGGTTCACATAGTCCACTAGTCCCTTGGACTAATTGTGTCCATACATCTTTGCTTTTCTTCATTCTTCTTTGCTCTAGATGAGAAGAGACCCATTGTTGCATCTAGATGGCTTCTCGCAAGCTTTTAAGACCCCAGACGTTACTCACTAAAGTAGGATCTAGAACAATGTTTTTGTGTAGTTTGTTATGCCAATTGAGCTTGGTATCCCCCGCAGCCATGGTCCCAAGCCACAGGTCCAACACTTGATCCATCAGGGTGGTTGACTGTGACTAAGAAGTTATCGTAACTTTGTCCCCTGTTCTATTTATATAGACATTCTTACAGCACATATGAATAGGTATGTAGAAATATCATCTGCCAACCTTATATTTTTGTTGTTGTATACTGCCATCGAGTAGGATCTGAATCATAGCGACCCCTCCTTGGGTTTCCTAGGAGATATCACTATGGAGGTAGACTGCCCAATCTTTCTTCTGAGGAGTGGCTGGTAGGTTTGAACCACCAGCCTTCTAGTTAGCAGTCATATGCCTTAGGCACCCAACTACCAGAGCTCCCAGCCTTATATATGGTCATGGGTATATCCCCTTTTGCCTAGACATACCTGATCATTCAGCCTGTTTACCCATCTTTTTTACCCATAAATTACTGTTTGTTGTCACTGATAATGCAGTATTGTATATGTAAAACTGTTTGTCTTTGTTGTCTGTACGTCTTGTGTACCTCTTTGTCTTCCTTTTCCTTACCATTATTGTGTTAGTCACTCTATTTGTTATATTGCCTTTCCCTTCATCCAAATCAATACTTGTCTCTTATCTATGTAGCAGTTTTCCAGCCCCTCTTCTCTCTTCCCTTCCCATCCCTGGTAACCAGCTATTTTGGTTCTTTAGTGCCCCTCTGGGATCTCTGGTAGCATAGTGCCTAAGGCATTTGACTGCTAACCAAAATGGTGGTGGTTCAAACCCACCAGCCACTGCTCAGAAGGAAGACTGGGCAATCTACTTCCATAGAGGTACTGCCTCAGGAACCCAAAGTGGGGTCACTTTGAGTCACAATCGACTCGGCAGTGAGTTTGGAGTTTAGCTTTTTAGTGCCCCTCTGACAGACATGCTAAAAGTGTGTGGCTTTAACAAACAGATTTATTCTCTTACAGTTTTTAGGAAGGTATAGAAGTCTGAATTCATAGTGACAGCTCTAAGAGCTGAGTGAAGGCCCATCAACTTGGGCTTTCAGCTCTGCCTCTTGCTCCTGGCCCAAGGGAGCTAGAGGCTTCCTTCATTCAGGCAGCTGCTGGCTGCTGAGGCTGACAATCCCAAGGTCAACAAGTAAAATGGCACAGTCCAAAGATTATCAAGCAACATGGCAGAGCACTAGTTCAATTCCAGAAATAGTCCTAAGATTGGCAGATGACATGGCAGGCTGCTAAACTGAAGACTTGGCCACATGTAGAATCCAAGCATGCCAAAAATCTCAGAGACCTTTCTCTCATATACTGGAGGCAGACTACATTAGCTACTCAGCTACTCACAGCATAGTCCACCATGGAGTTGATTACCAGTCTCATCATGGGGTATTACTACTTCCAGCTGCTTAGCCACTCAAGACCAAGTTGACACATAACCTTAGCTACCACAGCAATAAAGACAGCTTCCTTCCACATATAAGCCTTTTCTTGACTTTTTGCAGTGGTGAACTAATACAGTATTTGTCCTTCTGTGATTGACTCATTTCACTTGGTGTAATGTCACCAGCCCTGTCTTCTAAGGTCCCTTTTAGTGCATTTGAACTGCCAACTCCTTGGCTAGTTAGTAGTCGAGTACTTCACTGTTTGTATCACTCAAGGACTCTGCCAAAAACTTTACAGGTACAATTTTAGCTCAAATTTAGCAGTTTGCATTCCATTTTCTGTTGTTAAGTTTTATCTCCCCTCTACTCTGTAATCATCCTTATTACTGGGCTTTCTCTTTTCAGTCATCTGCTCATAGTTGTAGTTTTTCTTGATTCTGTGCATTATGCTGTGAATTGTTTTAGTTTGTGAACATCCTTCTAGGTCCCTTGATTAGGCAGTTTGACTTGACAGGCTCTAGAGTGAGACAGCCTGGGCCACATCTTACCTCTGCCAAACTGTGTGATTCGGGCCAAACAGCTTAATCATTTTAATACTTACTTTCCTAGTCGATAGAATGGGGGACTAATGGTGCCTGCCTTCTAGGATTATTGTGAGGGACTAAATGAATTAATATATATCATAGGAGCTCTGGTAGCATAGTGCCTAAGGCACTTGACTGCTCACCAGAAGGCTGGCGGTTCAAACCCACCAGCCACTCCTCGGAAGGAAGGTTGGGCAATCCTACTTCCGTAGTGATACTGCCTCGGAAACCCAAGGAGGGGTCGCTATGAGTCGGGGCCGACTCGACGGCACATAACAACAACAACAATCAAGAAATTAGGTACCGAAAAACTCTGGATCCCATTTCGTACCTTTTCCTCTTACCTTCTTTCTCACTCTCCTGGCACCAAGCTGTCCATGATGTCTCCTGGAATGAGTGGAGGAGACACGGATATAGATGGACTCTTATTGATTCCCTCTGCATGGCCTAGGTCCTATGTTAAAAGTTCTACCTGCTTTTTCAGGCTAACCAAACCCAACCCACTGCTATCGAGTAAATTCTGACTCTTAGTGACCCTTTCTGTAGGGCAGCATAGAAATGCCCCCATAGGGTTTCTAAGGCTTTCCAAAGTTTCCAAATCTTCAGAGAAGCAGACTGCCTCATCTTTCTCCTGCAGAGCAGTTGTTGGGTTTGAACAACTGACCTTTCAGTTAGCAACTGAATGCCTTAACATGGCACCATCAGAGCTCCTTCTCTTGCTAACAGGACTCCATTTGCAATTCATGTTCATAAATGTTAAATAAATCCTGGGGTCCTGTAGTTACTAAGTGGCAAAGTTGGATTCAAACCTGTGTCTCTATGACTCTAAAGCTCATTCTCTTCCTATCCCATGTCTCTACTCTCTCTACCACAGAGTCTGTGGACACAGATGAAACAATAATGCATTCATTCCATCTTGCCTAATTAGCAATATACAGCAGTAGATGGAGAGTCTGGGCAATAATCCTCTGCTCTAGTTTTTTCAAGAGAGATTTTTCTGGGTAGCTTAATATTCATTTAATTGTCATGTTTTTAGTTCTCTGGTTACAACCTTGTAACATACTTATTTAGTCTGTATGATGATTAAATAATATGAGAAGCTGGACGATATGAAGAAGGAAGTGGCATCAGGATTTGAGAAAGACTCATTAACAGCCTGTGATATTACAGATGACACAGCCTTGCTTGCTGATAGTGAAAATGACTTGAAGCACTTACTGATGAAGATCAAAGGCTATAGTCTACAGTATGGATTACACCTCAGCATAAAGAAAATGAATATCTTCATGTCTAGACCAATAAGCAGCATCATGATAAATGGAGAAAAGATTGACGTTGTCACAGATGTCATATTACTTAGTTCTACAGTCACCATCCATGAAGCAGCAGTCAAGAAATCAGATAACATATTGCACTGGGAAAATCTGCTGTAAAAGACCTCTTTAAAGTGTTGAAGAGCAAAAATGTCACTGTAAAGACTAAAGTATGCCTAACCCAAGCTGTGGTATTTTCATTCGCCTAAGAGGCATGTGAAAGTTGGACAATGAATAAAGAAGAGTGAAGAAGAGTTGATGCTTTTGAGTTGTGGTGTTGATGAAGAATACAGAAAGTGCCACAGATCTTAGAAGAGCTAAGAAATCTGTCCTGAATGACGTGCAGCCAGAGCGCTCCTTGGAAGCAAGAACGGCCAGACTTTGTCTCACCTACTTTGGTCATGTTGTTAGACGGGACCATTCCTTGAAGAAGGTATCATGCCTGGTCAAGTGTAGGGTCAGTGAGAAAGGGGAATGCCCTCCATGAGATGGATTGACACAGTGGCTGCAACAATGATCTCATTTGTAGCAAGGATTGTGAGGCTGGCACAGGACCAGGCAGTGTTTCATTCTGTTGTACATAAGGTCGCTGTAAGTTAGAGCCAACTCGATGGTGCCTAACAACAATGACAGTTTCTCAAACTTTACTCTTTCTGACCCTATGCTTCACCACCTACAGATTTCCTATAACATGTTCTTACATCATGCCATCTGTATTAGTTTAGGTACAAGATTGTTTTTGTAACCAAGACCCCAAAATACAATGGCTCAAACAAGAAAGGTTTCTTTCTTTCCCATGTAAGAGCCCAGGACTTGAAAAACAGCTCTGCCATCTTCAAAATGTAATGGCTTATAAAGTGGTCCAAACTAACTCATACCAGAAAACTAGCTACAAAGCTAGTGAAACTTCTAATCAAGTGGCCATGGGGATGGAGGTGCTACTGTTAAAAGAAATAAAGGAAAGCATAATACTGGGAAACAACTGGTGACATCTGACACATCACTTCCAGAATAAAGAGACTTCAACTCTCCCCTCAGCTATTATATTGAAGCTGACCTAGATTCCAGTGCCCTCTGTGATCAAGACCCATCTTATCTATTCAATTTGTTCTCTGAAGACTCACCAATATAGAGTTATATCAGTTTTAGAGCTGGAAAGAAATCCTTTCAAGCAGCACTTGCAGTGTTGGCATATTGAAAGAGAAAACAGTCCCTGTTGAGTCAGTTCTGATTCATGGTGACTCCGTGTGTGTCACAGTGGAACTGTGCTTCATAGGGTTTTCAGCGGCTGATTTTTCACAAGTAGACTACCAAGCTTTTATTCTGAGGTGCCTTTGGCTGGACTTGAACTGCCAACCTTTTAGTTAGCAGCTGAGAAATTAACCATTTGTACCACTCAGTTTATACATATAGCAGTTTGTATACTACAATCTCATCAGTTGAGTTGGAAGCCCCTTTTGAGAGTGTTACATGTGTGAGGGGGAAAATGAGATTTCTGCTCATACCAGCTATGGAGACAGTGATTTATATTTGTATTAGAAAAAGGCAATAACTACATGGAAAGAATGGTTTCAGAACTTGGAAATCTCTGCTATTTTCACTCCTTTTCCAAACTTCATGATTTAAGAAAAGAAAAAAAAAAAAAAAAAGACTACATTGTTATTTGCATGGACATCAGTTGATGAATATTGAATATTGAAAAACTCAAGAGTTTTTTTGCAACTGTTCTTCTAAAATATCTTTCTATGGTTATGTGAGTATATGTGTATGTGTGTTTAAAGAAAATACATCTGATAAGAAATATGGCCCAAGAGAATTCAGAGAACAAAGCTTCCAGAGATTGCAGTGGATTTGTTCCACAAGCTGGTACAAAGCAAAGAGCAAAGGCAAGCCATGTTTCTCTGCTCTCTCACAGTGTCTCTGTTTTATTCTATAGCGGAGAGCTGTAGAGCTGAACTTCTTGTAGCACCATGCATCATTCATGACTTGATGGAGTAGGCAAAGTGCATAACAATCGATGCAGAAATCCTGCCACATGAATAAGTTCACCAGCAGGTTAAGACTTGCGCTATTTTGTTTTCTGCTGATCTAAGACATTTCCCCTTCCCATTTCAGAAACAAATTACTGATGTATTTTAATGATAATGCTTTATCTAGTTATATCCTTGCTTGATTTGCAAACTGATTTGGGTGATGAGAGTTTTGCCAACTGTTAAAATGAAATATAATAATTTTATGGTCAATTAAAATTTAAATTAAACAGAAGAGTGATAATTTAGCATATTATATGAGACTGGTAGCTTTAAATCCACTTTTTTGTTGTTGTTGTTCTGAATAGATTTGTGTTAGGGAAGTGACTAAAGGGCATGAATTTTTAAAAATTATTTAATTTTGATGTATAGTTCATTCTGTTCGTAACTTCCCTCTTAATGACTATGCTGTCATTTATGGTAATCAGTTTTATTAGTTTCATATTCCATTACATATTTTTACTCCTCTATCTTTTCTTAAATATAGTTTATAAGGTACTATACCTACTGTTTTGTACTTTGTCTTGTTCACCAATTTATTCCCGAGAGCTTTTGATATGGGTGTATTGGCAGATTCTCATTTTTTCATATAGCTGTGTATTTTCCCATTGTGTGGATATGGTGACCATCCGTAGGTGGTACAAGCAGTTAAATGCTTGGCTGCCACCAAAAAGGTTGGCAGTTCCAGTTCACTCACAGTGCCTCAGAAGAAAGACCTGGGGATCGACTTCTGAACAAAGCAGGACTTGAAAACCCTGGAACAGAGGTCTGCTCTGATACACATGGAGAAACTATGAATTGGAGTTGACAGTAACTGGTAAACTGATGCGAGTGGTACAGTTTATTTCACTGGTCATTATGACATTATTGAATTAAATCTTCAACTACCCTCTTGAGTTTCACTAACTGAAAGGTGGGTGGTTCAAACCCACCCAGTGGTGTAGTGGAAGGAAGGCCTGGCAGTCTGCTTCTGTGAAAACTCAGTGGAGCAGTTGTCCTCTGCAACATACACAGTCATCATAAGTTGAAATCAGCTAGGCAGCAAAAGGTTTGGTTTGGTTTGACACTGAGCAGTAGGCATTATATTGTGAATTTGTAGAGAAAAGCAAAGCCCCACAAACTGGAGCAGTGCTTCTGTGGAAATCTCTATATTCTCAGGTCTGGTAGATAGACTCATACTGCACTATGGTGGAAGCAGTAGTATAAGTTCTTAAAAAGCTGGGCTATTGCTGTTGTTAGGTGCTGACGAATCAGTTCCTATATATAGCGACCCTATGTGAAACAGAAGGAGCTCTGGTAGCGTAGTGCCTAAGGCACTTAACTGCTAACCTGAAGGCTGGCGGTTCAAACCCACCAGCCACTCCTCGGAAGGAAGGTTGGGCAATCTACTACCGTAGTGATACTGCCTTGGAAACCCAAGGAGGGGTTGCTATGAGTCGGGTCCAACTTGACGGCACATAATGACAACAACATGTGAAACAGAGCAAACGCTGCCTGGTTCTGTGCCATCCTCACAATCCATGCTATGCTTGAGCCCATTGTTGTAGCAACTGTGGCAATCCATCTCATTGAGGGTTTTCCGCTTTTTCACTGACGCTCTACTTTATCAAGGAGCTCTGGTGGCATAGTGCCTAAGGCATTTGACTGCTAACCAGAAGGCTGACAGTTCAAACCCACCAGCCACTCCTTGGAAGGAAGACTGGGCAATCTAGTTCCTCAGAGATACCGCCTTGGAAACCCAAGGAGGGGTTGCTCTGAGTTGGAACTGACTTGACGGCAGCGAGTTTGGTTTTGGTTTGGTCTACTTTACCAAACGTGATGTCTTTCTCCATGGGCTGGTCCCTCCTGATAACACGACCAAAGTATGATGAAGTGTCTTCACCCTCTCCTCTAAGGATGTAATCTAGCTGTGCTTCTTCAAACACAGATTTGTTTGTTCTTCTGATAGTCCTTGGTATATTCAGTATTCTTCACCAACACCATAATTCAAAGGGATCAATTCTTCCTTAGACATCATTATTCATTCTCTAGCTTTAGTATGCATATGTGATGGTTAAAAGTTCCATGGCTTGGATCAGACACACTTTAGTCTTCAAAGTGATGTCTTTGCATTTTAACTCTTTGAAGAGGCCTTTTACAGCCGTTTATTATCTGATGCAATATTGTTATGGTTAAGGTTGTGTTTCAACTTGGTTGGAGCATGATTCTAAGTGGTTTAGCAGTTATGATGTAGTCAGTTATGATGTAGTCAGTTATGATGTAGTCATCCCCCATATAAAAACTGATACAGTGTAATCACCTCCATGATGAGATAAGCTATGAGCAGCCAATCAGTTGAAAGGGTGTTTCCTCAGGGGCTGTGGCTACCTTCCTATATATATATATATATTACTTAGTGCAATAAGTAAATTACTTAGTGTGGCTTTTCTACCCATAAGTCTTTGTAAATGCCAAGGTGGGATTTGCTATGAGCAACTGAGGCGCTCTTCGTTGCTGAAGGTGTCCACCTGGAGTATTTCTGTTGGGAGTGGCACAAAACAATGTTCTGGGAGGTGCCCACTCTCTCTTATGTGCTTAGAGTTCTGATGCTATGATTGGCTAGTTTTACCACCCTGCCGGGCTCAAAAGGAGACCTCCTAGAGGGAGAACTCTCTCTGACTG
>NW_006921592.1:2436901-2439890 GCF_000298275.1 Orycteropus afer afer | reverse complement strand
CCAACTTGAAATTTGACCCATAGGCTTGGGACTTGACAGCTTCTACAAGTACATGAACTGTTTCTATGAGATAAATTTAATTTCTCTCTCTATATATATACATATACATACACATACACATATACATATACATACATACCACTGATTTTGTTTCTCTAGAGAACCCAGCCTAAGACGAATATGTTGTTTGATTTATGGGCTGCTGCTTTCATGGGTGTTGTTATGGATCAAGTGTTTTGTTTCTCTAGGGCCTATCTAACAGAAGATACCACAAATGGTTGGTTTGAACAAACAAGAGTTTATTCTTTTACAGTTTTGGAGGGCAGAAGTCTTAGTTCAGAGTGCCAAACTCTGGGGGCTGGGTGAAATGCCCTCAACCTTGGGCTTCAGCTTTTACTCTTGCTCCTGGCCCAAAGAAGCTAAAAGCTTTCTTCACTCAGGCAGCTGCTGACTGCTGAGGCTGACAAACCCACGGTTGACAAGTTAAAACACACAGTCCCAATATGACCAAACCGCATGACAGGCTATTGATTCAAGTCCATTACGAGATTGGCAGACTGCTGAACAACAACTTGGCTATGTGTAGGAATCAAGGATGCCAAAAGGTAGAGACCTTCCTCAAAGTTGCCCCTTTATATACTGGAAGCAGACCATAGCCCTAAAGCAGCTACTCAGCTGTTCCCATAGATTCCACCATGGAGTTGATTATCTGTCTCATCATAGGGAGTCACTACATCCAGGTGCCCATGCACTCAAAACCAGGCCCAGCCAAGAAGACAGATAACCTTAACTACCACACCACGTAAAATGAAATCCTTAACAACTTCAATCTTTTCTCCATTTTTGATAATGCTTATTGGTTCAGTTGTGAAGACTTTTGTTTTCTTTATGTTAAGGTGTACTCTCTACTGAAGGCTTTACTCTTTGATCTTCATCAGTAAATGTTTCAAGTCCTCTGTCCATTTAGCAAGCAAGGTTGTGTCATCTGCATATCGTAGGTTGTTAATGAGTCTTTCTCTAATTCCAATGCAGCATTCTTCTTCATATAGTCAAGCTTCTTGGATTATGTGTTCAACATACAGATTTATTAAGTATGGTGAAAGGATACAACCCTGACATCCACCTTTCCTGATATTAAACCACACAGTATCCCTTGTACTGTTCAAGTGATTGCCTCTTGGTGTATGTAAATGTTCTGCATGAGCACAAAATAAGAGTTCTGGAATTCTTGTTTTTCTCAGTGTTATCCATAATTCGTTATGACTGATACAGGTGTGTGCCTTTGCATTGTAAATAAAATACAGATGAACATCTTTCTGGTATTCTTTGCTTTCAGCCAAGATCCGTCTGACATGAGTAATGATAACCCACATTCCATGTCCTCTTGTGAATCCACCTTGAATTTCTGGCAGTTCTCTGGCTATATACTACTTCAACTATTTTTATATTATCTGCAGTAAAATTTCACTTACATGTGATGGTAGTGATATGATCCAATAATTTCTGCACTCTGCTGAATCACCTTTTTTGGAATGGGCACAAAAACAGATCTCTTCCAGGAGATTGTCCAGGTAAATGTCTTCCAAATTTCCTGGAATAGATGAATGAGCACTTCAGGCATTGCTTCCACTTGTTGAAACATCTCAAGTATTATTTTGTCAATTCCTGGAGGCTTGTTTTTTGTCAATGCTTTCAGTGCAGCTTGGATCTTTTCCTTCAACCATTAGTTCGTGATTTTATGCTACCTCCTGAAATGAATGAACATCAACCAATTTTTTTTTTGGTGCAGTTACTCTGTGTATTCCTTCGACTTTGTCTCTCTCATGTGCATGTGCTTTTTTCCCCCTTAAAATAGAATTGTGATTTGGATAGAAGTTTACAGAGTAAATTCATTTTCCATTTAATTATTTATGCACGCTTTGTTTTGTGACATTCATTGCAGTCCACACAATGCACCAGAATTCTTCTCACTTCTCTGTATTTGCCATTTGCCTCCTTTCATATACCTTCCTGCTTTTCAGCTTTCTCCCTGGGTAAATGCTTCCCTTTTGATTTCATATAATTGATTGTTCTAATGAGTGCATACATCCTTGGTGTTATTGTTCACCTTTTATGCCTTTCTATTATTTGGCTGAAAGATATGCCATGGGAGTGTTGGTAGAGGGGGAGATGAGTTCAGTTCCAGGCTTGAACTAAGGACCATAGTTTTGGGAGTTTCACTGGTCCCTATCAGACCAGTAAGCCTGGCCTTTTATATGATTTTAAATTTTCTTCTACATTCCTCTCCCACTCTATCCAGGACCTACTATTATGGTCCCTTTCCAGTCATCAGTGGTAGTCAGGCCATTTAGTTCTTCTAGTCTCATGGTCATAGAGGCTGAGGTTCATTTAGTCCATTAGTCCTCTGAACTAATTGTTTTCTTCTATCTTTGATTGTCTTCACTCTTCTTTGCTCCAGATAGGGAGAGACCAATAGTTGCACCTTAGATAGCTACTCACAAGCTTTTAAGACCCCAGTCACTACTCACCAAAGTAGGACATAGAACACTGTGTTATTGGACTGTTTTATACCAATTGACCTTAGTGTCATTCAACACTATGGTCCTGAGTCCCTAGGCCCAGCAACTCACTCCCTCAGGGTGTTTGGTTATGGCTAAGAGGTTTTCATAACTTTGCCCCCTGTATGCTCTACTATATGCATTGATCTATTTGCAGCACATATAAATACATATGTAGAAATATACTCTGTCAAATCTACATATATATATTCATGGCTGTAGTCCCATTCACCTTCCCACCACTGTTCAGCTTATCTATGTCTCCTCCAAAGAAAGGTAATCCCACAGAATGTAGAAATTATAAAACAATATCATTAATATCACATGCAAGTAAGATCTTACTGAAGATAATTCAGAAACATTTGCAGCAGTGTATTGATAGAGAACTTCCAGAGGTTCAAGCCGGATTCAGAAGAGGACATGGAACAAGG
>NW_006921592.1:2434435-2435806 GCF_000298275.1 Orycteropus afer afer | reverse complement strand
TCGGAAATGACTCGACAGCACTTAACAACAACAACAACTCATAGATTATCACTGTTACTGCAAGATAGTGTATGTAATAGTATTTACTTTTGCTGTGTTTAACTCTTGTGATCCTCCAGCATCTTTCTTTGCCTTGATCATTTTGTGCTTACCTCTTCTTTATTGTATATTGTCTTTCCCTTTACCTAAGTTAATATGTACTTAGGCTCCCTTCCCCTCCCACTGCAGGTAACCATCAAAGAATATTTCTTTTTGTATGAAAATATTTTCTTGGCTTTTTGTAATGGTGGTCTTGTACGATATTTGTCCTGTGATTGACTAATTTTACTCTTCTTACTCCAGCTTGAATTTCTAGCAGTTCCCTGTCCATGTACTGCTGCCACCATTTTTAAATTTTTCTTCAGCAAAATTTTCCTTGCGTGTGATAATAACAGTATTACTCAATAATTTCCACATTCTGTTGGATCACCTTTTTTTGGAATAGGCACAATTATGGATCTCTTCAAGTAATCCAGGGGAATGACAGAGCCAGGAGCAGCAGGGACCCAGGTAAAAGGAGAGACCCAGGCCCCACCCCCAAGAGGCAGGAAAGAGGGGGAAAGAAAAGCCAGGGAGACCACAGAGCCAGCAGCAGCAGGGATCCAGGTAAGGGGAGGGTGGAGAGGTTTCAAACAGCTAAGAGAGACAAACTTGTCTGTCAGTTTGCCGTGCTGTGGTGGCTTATATGTTGCTGTGAGGCTTGAGGGTGTGCCACTGGTACTTCATACACAAGCAGGGTTGCACATGGTGCACAGGTTTCAACACAGCTTACAGACTGAGACAGACAAGGCAGAAGGAAGAGGCCATCCACTTCTCAAAGAATGGCTAGGGAAAACCTTATGAATAGCAGAGAAACATCGATATATTACTGAGTAACTTTATGAATAGCTTGGAAACATTGTCCAGTACAGTGCAGGAGGACAAGCCCCTTAGGTCAGAAGGCTCTCAAAATATGACTGGGAAAGAGCTTCATCATCAGAGTAGAACCAACCTTAATGATATGAATAAAGTAAAGCTTTTGAGACCTCCATTTGCTGACGTGGCACGACTCAAATTGAGGAGAAACAGCTGCAAACATCAATTAATAACTGGAACATGGAATGTACAAAAAATGAATCTAGGAAAATTGGAAATTGTCAAAAATGAAAGGGAACACATAAAGGTTGATAATCCTAGACGTTAGTGAGCTGAAATGGACCAGTTTTGGCCATTTTGAATCAGACAACTGTATGATCTACTATGACACTTTGAAGATGAATAGCATGGCATTCATCATCACAAAGGATGTTTCAAGATCTATCCTGAAGTATAATGATGTCAATGCTAAGACCA
>NW_006921592.1:2423455-2432458 GCF_000298275.1 Orycteropus afer afer | reverse complement strand
GGGTTTGAACCACCAGCCGTCTGGTTAGCAGGCAAGTGTCTTAGCCACTATGCTACCAGAGAAAGTATAGCACTGGGCAAATCAGCTTCAAAGTCCTTTAAAGTGCTGAGGAGCAAAGATGTCTCCTTGAGTACTGAGTTGTGCCTGATACAAGCCATGGTATTTTCAATCGCCTCATATGCATGTGAGAGCTGGACAATGAGTAAGGAAGACTGAAGAAGAGTTGATGCTTTTAAGTTGTGGTGCTTGTGAAGAACGCTGAAAGTACCATGGACTGCTAAAAGAAGATTTGTTAATCTGTCCTGGAGGAAGTGCAGGAATGCTCCTTGGAAGCGAGAATGGCCAGGATTCGTCTCACCTACTTTGGTCAGGTTGTCAGAAGGGACCATTCCCTGGAGAAGGATGTCGTGGTTGCTAAGGTGGAAGTCGACAAAGGAGGGGAAGGCCCTCAGTGAGATGGATTGACACAGTGGCGGCAGAGATGGGCTCAAGTATAGCAAGGATTGCGGAACTGGTGCAGGACCGGGCGGTGTTCTGTTCTGCTGTGCATAGGGTTGCTATGAGTCGGACATGACTCCCTGGCACCTAACAACAACAACAAGTAAGTTGACCACGTAGCTGTCTTCCAGATTTCTCTACATAGACCAGTGAGCACATCCAGCATTGCATCTGTTTATTGAAACATCTCTATTGGTATTCCATCAGTTCCTGCAGAGTTGTTTTTCACTGGTGCCTTCAGTGCAGCTTGAACTTCTCCCTTCAGTACCATCGGTTCTTGATCTTATGCTACCTCCTGACATTGTTAAACAGCAACCAGTTTTTTTCATTCAGTATCTCTGTGTACTTTTTACATCTTTTTTTTTTCTTTTGATTATTCCTGTGTCATTCAGTGTTTTGTCAGTAGAGTCCTTCAGTATTATAATGTGAGGCTTGAAGATTTTCTTCAGTTCTTTCAGTTTGAGAAATGGTGAGCATGTTCTCCCCTTTTGGTTTTCTAACTGCAGGTCTTAGCACATTTCATTATAATACTTTATTTTGTCTTCTCAAGCTCCCCTTTGAAATCTTCTGTTCAGCTCTTTTACTTCATCATTTTTTCCTTGGAAACCCAAGGAGAGGTCTCTGTGAGTCAGATCCTACTTGATGGCAGTGAGTTTGTGTTTTTGTTTTGGTTTTACCTACTCTACATTGAAGAGAAAGTTTCAGAATCTTTTCTGACAGCCATTTTGGTCTTTCCTTTATTTCCTGTCTTTTAGTGACCTTTTGCTTTCTTCAATTATAATGTCTTAGATATCATCCCACAAGTCCCCTGGTCTTCCAATTACTTTTGTTCCATGTGTCAAATCTGTCCTTGAGATGATCTCTAGATGAGGCAGGATATATTCAAGGTTCTTCTTTGACTCTTATGAGCTTGTTTTAATTTATTTCAGCTTCAGCTTGAACTTGGGTATGAGCAATTGATGGTCTACTCCATATCCAGCCATTGGCCTTATTCTGACTGATGATATTGAGCTACTCCATGATCTCTTTCCACAGATGTAGTTGATATGATTCCTGCATATTCTATCCTGAGGTCCAGGTTATAGTTGCTGTTAATTGTTGTTGAAAAATGTATTTGCAATGTACAAATCATTAGTCTTGCACAATTCTGTCATGCAATCTTCAGCATTGTTTCTTTTACCAAGGCAAAAAATTTGGTACTCTTAATAAAATCTTCTTCAGCCATATGCTGACAAATGTATTTCTCTGTACCAGAAGTTCAGAACTTCAGGATACAAGAGAATCATTTAATGCCTGTGAAAATGCATATTCCTATGCTCCACACTTACAAGCTCTCAGTAGTATATCTGGGGTGAGTCACTGGAACACAGCTATTCTAGATTGCTCAGCTCTCAAGTACATCTACCAAGTAGAATGATGTATAGTGGTCCTTCTTCACAAACTTTATTTTGAACATATACCCTAGATGATTTGGGGGCAGATGGTCCCTGGGTCATACTTTAAGACCTACAGATGAAGACGATCTGTAGAGACCCACATTATTTGTGTAGGACATTATGCTTGGTTTTGAGCAGCCTTCCCCATTCCCATTGTCACCTAGTTCTGTGAGCCACTCTCTGACAGCCTTTGTTCCCCAGGGCACTTTGCAGGACAAGCTGCTTGAGACTCCACTGGATGCTGCAAAGCATGAGGCTGAATATCTCTTGTTCCTTTGGGATTAAGACAGAGTATAAGTCTCTGTAGAAAATTAGCATATAAATAAGTGCTACTGAATTCCCAAATCCTGAGTGTACCAAGAATTGAAAGTATGTTCAAGGGATTTAATTACGGAACTTTCAGTCTCCAATAAGATTGACAAACTAGGAAACCTTCAGGAGGAAAGAGCTGCTTGTGTTCCTTTCACTTGGGTTCCTGTTTCTACCATATTCAAGCCAGGGATCATAAGAATGGGACCATTTTCATGAAACTGAACACCACAGAACCTCAGGATTTGAAAAAAACCTCAAGGATTAATGGATGTTCTTAACCTAAGGCCCATAGAAGGGCTTCCAGGGGTCAGTTCTCATTGTTAGCTGTTGATGAGTTGGTCCCTGACTCATGGTACCCCTGTGCACAACAGAGTAAAACATTTTCCAGTCCTACACCATCCCCACAATCAATTGCAGTTTAAGAGTTGTGATCTATAGAGTTTTTATTGCCTGATATTTGGAAGTAGACAAGCAGACCTTTCTTCCTAGCCCATCTTACTCTGGAAGCCCTGCAACATGTTCATGGCAATATGCAAGCCTCTAATGACATGTAGGGAGTTCTGGTGGTATAGTGCCTAAGGCATTTGAGTGCTAACCAGCAGGCTCGAGGTTCAAACCCACCAGCCACTCCTCCAAAGGAAGATTGGGCAATCCACTTCCATAGTGGTACTGCTTCAGAAACCCAAGGAGGGGTTGCTATGAGTCAGATCTGACTCAACGGCAGTGAGTTTGGTGTTTTTTGTTTGTTTGTTTGTTTTTAATGGCATGTAGATGGTAGCTATGCATAAGGTGCATTGGCCAGAAATTGAATCTAGATCTCTGGCTTTGAAGGTGAGAATTCTGCCACTGAACCACCATCATCTCCTCCAGGGGAGGAGATTTTGCCTCCAGGATTTTGCCTAAAATCATAGGCAAAGTGTTGTATCAAAGAAACTTCTAATTTCCTCAAAATGATTAAGCAACACCAATGTCACATGTTGTTGTTGTGTGCCATCGAGTCACCACAACTCATAGGGACCCCTCCTTGGGTTTCCAAGGCAATATCACTATGGAAGTAGATTGTCCAAGCAGATACATAATATATCTGCTGCTTTGGTAGGCACACAAAAAAATAAATACTACTTTTAAAATACTATACACACTGCCAGAAACCTAGAAATCCATTGTGTTTTTCCTCAAACCACTGAAAGGAATTCTTGACCTCTACAGACACTTGCTGTCAGATTTTGGGCCTCTGAGGTACCTTCTTATTTAACTTCAAAGTGTTTTTATACAAGAGGGAATTTCAAAGGCTGACAGAACTGCTTTAATGCTTTTCTGGATTGGAATATGGTACCATAGCTCCCACCCCTAAAATCAACTGAAGGAAACAGGTTGTCTACCAGACCTTTAGCCTGTAGAACACTGGGAGCACACACACACACAAAAAAACCTGATGCATATTACACGTGGATAACAGGAGTTAAGTTTTGGGTACAGAGAGATGAACAAAGAGTAGACATTGTTGTAAGAGGAGATAGAAAGAGGAGAGAGCCCAGGAGGGACTGGTAGGGGGAAATCTTGAGCTAGACCACAAAGGAAAAGGTTGTGTGAAGAATAAATTATATTTAGCTGTGATTTCCATGTTTTATTTTAAAAAATAATAAAGAGTAATTTAATATGCAAACAGCCTCAGTGCTTGTCAGTGATGATTTATTTGTATGTATCTCAATATGCCAAAACTCAGAGTTGTGAAATAGCAGCATAAAATGTGACCTCGCTCTGCCTGTGAGGCCATTGATACATCCTCTGCTCCCTGCTATCACAAAACAGTATTAACACAACCTCAAGACTTCACCCCATCTGCCAAAATCCCACTTAGGAAACACTTTTAGAATCTATTATTTATGGCTGGGAATGCCTGTGTGTCATGGAGTTTGTTACAATTTCAAGTCTCAAGGTGATGGACGATTTCTGGAAGTCTGCATAGAATCTATTTCTTAAAATTTTCTCCTTCTTTGATAACCAGACCACACCATATTTCTCAGGAAGCTTAGCATTTCCCAAGCATTAAGCTAAGCCATAGACAAAGATTTAATATTTGCCCATATTTTAATAATCAGGGTTACTCAATAAGTGTGGTGAAGGAAATAAAATGTTTCACTTACCCACATTTTTTCACAAGACTAAATTTGCTAGCTTTGGAATCCACTCAGTGGCTCCTTGAAGGATAGGCCTGGTCATCTGTTTCCAAAAAACCAGCCATTAAAAACCCTGTGGAGCATAATTCTACTCTGATACTCATGGGATCACCATGAGTCAGAAACAACTCAGTGGCAATTGGACTGATTGAGGTGTCTAAACTTATTTCTTTAACTTTAAACATATGGATAGGGACATCTATCAAACATGTGATACATTTCTGTCCCCTCTGAAACAAAGCACTGTAGTCTGAGTGGTTGGGGGGGGTGTCACCATTACATACACAATTGATTATTCTTGGGAACTGTACTGCATTTTCCCCATACACTTCTGTCTCAGGCTGCTGTGCTGGTTCAGTGTCTTTGTCTGCATTTGGTGGCCTTTTTTTTTTTTTTTTTTTAATCTATTCTTTCTCTGTCCAGCTGCCAGATGTCATTTCTTGTTCTTGCCAGTGCACAAATATCTACCCATCTCACATGTATTGTGTTGCTTCTGTCCTACTGTGGACTTAGAGAACAGATGAGTCAAAGTGCACAAACTAGTTCCATATGAGGGTTAGAAACATGTCCCTGTAAATAAAATGTATCCACTTCAGTGCACAGACATATGATAGGCATTTTGGTTACTTTCTTTAATCTGGTTTCAGGATTGCTTTATGTAGCTGAGATGTTTAGGTATATGATTGCTAGATACAGTGACATTTTGCAATATAGCATTGGCAGATATTTTAATGCATTAATCTAATTTAATAATATGGTAACAAAGTATTTAGAAAACATCTTAGTATCCACATTGTTTGAAAATATAAAATGAGCAACTGAGTTACAGAATTTTATGACTACAATTTGATCATATTACTCAGCCAATCAGTTGTTTGTAGATGCCATCGAGTCGGCTCTGACTCAGAGTGACCCTATGTCCAACAGAATGAAACACTGCCTGGTCCTGTGCCATCCTCAAAATCCTTGCTATGCTTGTGCCCTTCATTGCAGCTACTGTGTCAGTCCATCTTGCTGAAGGTCTTCCTCTTTTTCTCTGACCCTCCACTTTACCAAGCATGGTATCCTTCCCCAGCCAGTGGTCCCTTCTGACAACATGGCCATGTAGGTGAGATGAAATCTGATGATTCTTGCTTCTAAGGAACATTCCAACTGCAGTTCTTCCAGGACAGATTGTTTGTTCTTCTGGCAGTCTATGGGATTTTCAGTATTCAGTCAGTAGCACTGCAGAAAGTCTCTTACATCTCCTAATGTTCAAAGCAGTATTTCATTCATTCATGCATCAAAGTGGTATTTAAGAAGGATTAATTCTGTGTTTGTATGCAGAATTATTTCAAGGTTAGAGAGACTGAAAAGGGATTAGAGTGTCAAAGAAATATTAAAGCTGAAGGAACTTTAAAACCAGTTATAGGCGTTTTCAGTAATTTAGCATGGAAATTCATCGTTACTGGACAATCTTACTCAAACATATTTTCTTCATGCATTAGCTTTGAGATTCTTAAACGGCTATTATTTTCTACAGTAAATTTCCATTATAATACATGCTTCATTATTACAAGGATTTGAACAAATGTTACCATAAAATATCATGAAAGCTCTGATATAGCAAATGCTTACAAGTCCTGCCACCTAACTATAGTAAATTGTGTTATAAGAAGAAATTCCCATTAGATATTTCACCTCAAATCATCTTGTTTTAAACTAGATTTATCATACCTGTCATCTCAAAATAGCCTCTCCTAATAGGCCTACAGATTCTAGTTTTTGAACAATTATCATGTTCCAAGCCCTAGCCCAGGCCCATGGGGTACAATCCCATCCTACAGGGGTCATGGTCTAGAAGTTGTTTGTTGTTATTATGTGCCGTCGAGTTGGACCCGACTCATAGTGACCCCTCCTTGGGTTTCCGAGGCAGTATCACTACAGAAGTGGACTGCCCTATCTTCCTCCCGAGGAGTGGCTGGTGGATTTGAACCTCCAGCCTTCTGGTTAGCAGTGAAGTGCTTTAGGCACTACGCTACCAGAGCTCCCATGGTCTAGAAGAGAATAACAAAAAAATCAATAATTTCACTAATAATTAATATATTACAGCTATGATAAGGGCCACAAATTGGAAGTTCAGTACATCATGAGCATGTAATATCAAAATCAGTTACCTTAGAAACATCTTATACGGAGTGTCACACCCAATGCTTATGGGCTATTCTCTCATGTTGCTTCTCATATTCGTTTCTAGTTCTCCCTTCCTATATTTCCAACCTAATTTCAACTCTATTCATTTTAGTAGATATGTTAACAATAAAGCTAAACGTCTTTCTGTTGAGTTGACTTCAACCCTTGGTAACTCCATATGTGTCACAGTAGAACTTTGCTCCAAAGAGATTTTAAAGGCTAGTTCTCAGAAGTAGATCACCAGGTCTGTCTTCCAAGGTGCTTCTGGGGGCACTCAAATTTCCAGCCTTTCAGTTGGCAGCTAAGCATATCGTCCATTTTCGTACCCAGGAACTACAATAGACAAGTTGTTGTTGTTGTTGTTGTTGTTGTTATGTGCCGTCGAGTCGGACCCGACTTATAGCAACCCCTCCTTGGGTTTCCGAGGCAGTATCACTACGGAAGTAGATTGCCCCATCTTCCTTCCGAGGAGTGGCTGGTGGGTTTGAACCGCCAGCCTTCTGGTTAACAGTCAAGTGCCTTAGCCACTATGCTACCAGAGCTCCCAAATAGACATGTTAGGCTGCCCTTTAGTCCCAGGGGCTTTCCAGATCTCTCTTTCCAAGACTTACAGTCCCTTCTGCAACTCTTGCCCATTTTCTCTTTCCTACACCATGCTTCCAGATTATGCATCCAGAAATGTCCGTATGAAAGCAAAAGTCCTCTGCTCCCCAGACCACTATGGTAGTCTTGTATTGTCAGCAAGAAGAATGCTAGTCTTCTTAGACCAAATTCTAGGCTGTCCTGGGCCTGGCTGCATTCTACCTTGCCAGCTTTATCTTGTTTTATTTCCCTAGACACACCATCCTTTCATCCACGTTAGTCTACTCACAGCTATCTGCATATGTATAACGGCCATCATTAGACCCATCAGGAATGTTTTTCCACTTCTGACAGATGAATCCCATCAGTCTTCATATTTCACTAGAGTTGTGTTGAGAGTTGCCATGGAGTTGACTCCAACTTACGGCAACGGTATGCATACCAGAGTGAAACAGTGCCTGGTCCTGCACCATCGTCCTGGTCACTGGGATGTTTGAGTCCATTGTTATGGCCAGTGCATCAGCTCATCTCACTGAGGGTTTCTTCAGTTTTGCTGACCCTCTACCAAATAAGATATCATTTTCCAGTGATGGTCCATCTGAATTGTGTGTCCATTGTTAGAGTCTTGCCATCCTTGCTTCTAAATAGCATTCTGGTTGTATTTCTTTTAACGCTGATTTGGTCCTTCTTCAGGCATTTCAAAGTATATTCAACATTCTTCACCAGCACCACTGGTCTGTTCATTTGCCAAACTATGGTGGCTTGCATGTTGCTATACTGTTGGAAGTGATAGCACCAATGTTTCAAATACCAGCAAGATCGCCCATGATAGGCAGATTTCAACAGTTTCCAGAGTAAGATGGAAGGAATAAAGGCAATTTCATTGTCAATCCCTTTTATGAAGACACTTACAGCCCATGAGTCTTCTCTTCCTTTTGACCTCAAAAAGTTAATTCTCATCTGTTAATTAACAACACAATCCTCTTATCATGTCATTCTAATGCCACCTGTGACTTCATACCCTGGGCTGATGATGTCTGGATACCAAAGACTCTGTCATCTTTAGCAAACAGTACATGCCTTGTATGATGCAGGTATCCAATCTGTTGACTTCAAAAAGGAATTCTAATTATACTCAGCAAGGACAAAGACATTTCATTGATCCACATCAATGTGGACCTTCATAGGAACAGCATGCCAATCTCCTCAGAGATGTCAGGTTGAAGGGATTTGTGAACTTTGCCAAGTGGCAATCTGTGGAAGGAGGATGAGTGCTGTGATCGGAATTGAGCCCTGATTTGATACTGTGACTGGAATGGCTGGATTTTAGAAATAGAAGATGCAACAGTATTGTTTGGTTACTTCATAAACAAGGTTTGTCTTCCTTGCTAGTTTTGTCTCATCAATATTTTATTGCTTTCTCTCTTGGGAACATGAGAGTAAGTATATTGGATTTGCCATTTACTCAAAGACACAAAAGCATTGTGTAAGCAAAACCAACAGTTATTAGCCTTGCTTAACTGACTGACAAAGTTGCGTATATGTTTTTTTCAAAATTTGTCTTTATGTGGTTCTCCTAGTATGTTTGTATCAATAGTTTCTGCAGTTAGCAAAATATAAAGTGCAAAGTATGACTACTCTGCCTTTGTTGTTGTTGTTGTTAGGTGCTGTCAAGTCGATTCCAACTCCTATCAACCTTATACACAAAAGAATGAAACACTGCCCAGTTCTGCACCATCCTCCCAATCCTTGATGCTTGAGCCTGTGGTTGTAGCCACTGGGTCAGTCTATCTCCTTGAGTTGTTGTTGTTGTTAAGTGCTGT
>NW_006921592.1:2408161-2419625 GCF_000298275.1 Orycteropus afer afer | reverse complement strand
CCAGCTTCTTGGATTATTTGCTCAGCATACAGATTGAATAAATATGGTAAAAGGAAACAACCCTGACATACAAGCTTCCTGATTTTAAACCATGCAGTGTTCCCTTGTTCTGTTCAAACAACTATCTCTTGGTTTATGTACAGGTTACTCATGAGCATAATTAAGTGTTCTAGAATTCACATTCTTTGCAATGTCATCCATAATTTGTTTTGATCTACATAGTCGAATGTCTTTGCTTAGTCAATGAAACACAAGGAAACATCTTTCTGGTATTCTTTGCTTTCAGCCAAGATCTATCTTCCATCTGTAATCATATACCTCGTTTTACATCCTCTGCTGAATTCAGCTTGCATTCCTGGAAGTTTCCCGTCAATGTACTCCTATGGGCGTTTTTGAATTATCTTTGCCTTGGTCTTGAATAACAAATTGAAAGCATGAAAGAAAGAGGGCATTTAGACCATAGCATTGGGTGGCTTAATATAAAGATAAAAAATCCCTTAAGATCAAGTTATTAGACTCATTGGCCCATCTTGCATTTTAATAAAGGGCAAATAGATTAAATTGTAGAGTACAAAATTGGCTTTCTGAAGTCCTAAAGGTAAGATGGCACATTCCTGATAAATCCAGGGCAGTGGCATTGGGGATTGCAAGTGATTGTTTAATATTTATTATGAATCTTCATTGGAAGTTGTTGTATGTCTTTAAATTTTCATCACCCAGCTGTGGATCACTGCAGACATTTCTAGACCCTAGAGTACTAAAGCAACTGCAGAGCCTAGACTTCCCCAGGAGCAGGGAGACTACAGGCAGTCTCTGGGTAATGGATGTCCATTTTATACAACCTGTAGTTATGAATGAACCCCTGTAAAAAGTCTATTATATTCAAAATGCATGGTACATACAGTGGCACATAACAAACTCACTACTTTATGATTTGTATCAAAACATTATTGTTATTGTATTACGTTAAAGATGTTTTAGTGTATCTGGAAGTGTTTCTTTAATGTTCTTTTATGACAGAAAGGTACACTATGTACTATGTAGTACACAAACATTAGGAGCTCTGGTAGCATAGTGCCTAAAGCATCTGACTGCTGACCAGAAGACTAGCGATTCAAACCCACCAGCCACTCCTCAGAAGGAAGGTTGGGCAATCTACTTCTGTAGTGATACTGCCTCAGAAACCAAGGAGGGGTCACTATGAGTCAGATCTGACTCAACAGCAATGAGTTTTGTTTTGTTTTGTTTTTTAGACAAACATTTTACTAATTGATATTAGATTCAAACTATTCCTAACTGTTTCATTTTATGTAGAAATTTAACATAAAGATAGATTTAGACAAATAATTTGTTTGTAATCCAGGGACTGCCTGTATGATCCACCTTCCTAAGCCCTTCTCTGGTGATAAGAGGGGACGTCTCAATTCTATGGTCCCTATTGACTTTTGGGTCAGTAGAGTCACATCTCTTGTCTTGAGGGTCCCCACAATCACCTCAGGTTTGATGATTCATTAGTAAAGCTTAAAAACTCAGCATACAGTTAGACACATGGGTTATATTTATTATAGCAAAAGACACAAATAAAAATCAGCAAAGGATAAAAGTGCATGGATCAAGTCCAGAGTAAACTAAGCGTAAATATCTAGGAGTCCTCTTTAGGAGTCGTACAGGACACACTTAATTCCTGCATCAATGAGTTATGACAATATGTGTGTGATGTTGTTTAACAGGGACACGTGTTAGAGACTCAGTACCTAGGGTTTATGTTGGGGGCTGGTCACACAGGTACCCTCTTCCTACCATGTATAAATCCTAGATTCCCAGAAGGAAAGCAGGTGTTCAGCATACACTGTCTTGTTGGCACAGACATTTCAGGCAAAATGAGCCATTTGTATCAGTTCTGTGGGTGGTGGGAACCTTCCCTGAATCCAAATTCCCAGATACCAGCTGAGCATGAACCTTCAAACAGAACTCTCTAAGGATATCAGTCTTGGGTTGGCAATGTTGACTGTTTCCTGCACACCACACGAGCCCCAGGCATGACTGCATTTTAAAACTGCATGTTTAGAATATATGCTGGGCCATCAGATTCTCTCCTTCCTTCATTCATTTATTCATTTAACAAAGATTTTCATGTCCTACGTGGCGCTGCACGACATGGCCTCAGTCCACTCCTCTATCCCCATCTTATGACACTGGCCTCTTTTTTCATAGTGAGTCAGCCACGCTGGCCTTCTTTCAGTTCCTCTAATGCTCCTTCTGTTGCCCGTATCAGGACCTTGTGTTACTCTGCACCAGGCAGAGACTGGGTCACACTTCAGTTCTCACCTTGCAAGCATTTGTTCACAGACAGATTTCCTGACCCTTCTAATAAAATGAGGATCCACTTGTAACTCAGAGCACTCTCTTCCCCTTCTTAGTATTGATGATATAATTGCAATGAAATATATATTGATAAATTTTAATGTGCTTATAATCTTCCTTGCTAGATATGTTTCTCGATGAGGCAAGGACCTTACTTTCAGCTGTGTTCCAAGACAACTGGTATTTGTGGTCTGCCAGTATTTGCTGAATGAAATGATGTATTTCTTTCACTTTCACTGCTTTGGGAAATAAGACATGACTGTATCCCAAATGAATTTACCCTGTTGGGCTGAAGGCAGCAAGTGAACAATTAATTTGAATGCATGCATTAAGGATTGAATAGACAAAGATGGTGAGCTCATGCATGTGGCTTTGAATCCTGCTATCACAGGGTAAACTGGATGCTGTTGAATCAGTTTCAACTCATGGAAGCACCATGTGTGCCTCCGTGTGGCACAGATGGTTAATGTCCTCTGCTTCTAACCAAGAAATTGGTGAGTCCACCTAGAGATACCTGAGAAGAAAGACCTGGCTGTCTGCTTATGAAAAATCAACCATTTGAAAACCCTGTGGAGCACAGTTCTCCTCTGACATACATAGGGTCACCATACATCAACATCCACTCAATTGTAACTGTTTTTTTGATTTATCACAGAGGAAATGCAGTGTTTCCACACAGGGACACACTAGCATAGTGCTTATAAGGGAGCCTGAGGAATCACCCAGGCCTGAGTTTCAAACCTAGCACTCTATGACTGTATTCTACATTACTTAACTTTGAAGAGCCTTTTGTTTTTTCAGACTATTTGTAAAGTGAGTTTACTAAAGCCTACTTCAGGAATTGCAAGGACAGAGTAGTGAGATCAAATATATAAGTACTGACCAAAGCTCCTGGCTCATGGAAAGTGCTCAGGAAGTGGTAGCTGTGGTCTTAGAACTGTAAGGGTGGGTGAGAACATCAAGGCTTCTCCATCTTTCTTAGTCTAATCCTGGATCTTCTTTTCTAATTGTCTTCCATGTCACAGAGTTCTGGTAGAAAGCTGGTACCTGGGAGCTAATTGCTTAAAGGGGTAGCTGATTCAGCTATCACAGTTAGCTTGTTCTTACTAATAAATTGACCTACTCTGGTGTCTAATCTTAGAGTGGAGTTCTCCTTGGGTGACTCATAGCAAGTCTGATCTCTCGACCACATTTCAGGCCTTCAAATGTATAAAGACAGGCTACACTCAGAATTCTGTCTTCTGGACTAAATAGCTCCTTCCACCATCCCTCACAACCATGGTTTCCAGACCCTTGTACTCCTGGGCAGTATCTTTAAACTTTGATGCCCAGAACTAAACACATAGTCATTCTGACCAGGATCCAACATGGGGAGAATACTGTCCACCTTGATCTAAAAATTACTTATGTATGAATGAGGTTTAAAGTTTTATTGACTTTTTTTTTTTTTCTTTTTCCAAAAGGAGCAGATCAAGTAGGAAAATGTGTATAGACAGAAAGTAGATTAGTGGTTGCTTAGGAGCTCTGGTAGCATAGTGGCTAAAGCACTTGACTGCTAACCAGAAGGCTGGCGGTTCAGACCCACCAGCCACTCCTTGGAAGGAAGGTTGGGCAATCCTACTTCCGTAGCAATACTGCCTTGGAAACCCAAGGAGGGGTCGCTATGAGTCGGGGCCGACTTGATGGCACATAACAACAACAACAACAACAACAAGGGCTGAGTTAGTGTGGTGCTAAGAGAATGACAGCTAAATAGCTGTTGTCTTGTTATGTTGTCCTGGGGAGTTGATTTGCCTTGTGGAGACCAATGTGTTAAGATTAGAACTGCTCCATGGGGGCTTTTCTGGCTGTAATCTTGACTGAAGCAGATCACCAGCCCCTATCTTCTGTAGTGCCAATGTATGGGTTTCAACAACTTACCTGTTGTTCGTGTGAATTTATTTTGAAAGTGATGAAAATGTTCTCAAATTGACTGTAGTGATAATGGCACGTATATGTGAATATGTTACAGAGCCACTGAATTGTATACTTTAAGTGGTCAACTGTGTGGTATGAGAAGTGTATGTCGATAAAGCTTTGAGAAAAAAGAAGGAGCCAGGGTACACTGACTTGCTTGCATTGAACATATATACTACTGTTGCAAACAGGAGGGCTGGGGCCTACTAGAGAATCTCCTGGCCCAGGAGGGAGGGATGCCAGCAACAAGAGATGCCCCTAGATGAGGTGGGTAGAGAAGTAGAAAGTGGAAAGACCAAAGCTCTCTTTGACATACTCCTATTTTATTTTCAGTAGCCTTTAATGTACCCTTTCCCACCTCCAGTCTCTTCCTAGGTCCTTAACTGTCACCTATAACCTGTTAACATAAACCAGAAAACCCAACCAAACCCACTGCAATAGAGTCAATTCTGATTCACAGTGACCTTACAGAACAGAGCAGAACTGCCCCCACAGTTTCCAAGGCTGTAAATCCTTATGGAAGTAGACTGCCTCTTTTTTTCTCCTATGGAGTAGTTTTTCGGTTAGAACCACCAACTTTTTTGTTAGCAACCGAATGCATTAACACTGTGACATCAGAGGTCCTCCTATTAGCATAGTACCAGCTAATGATGGCTGAAGGTGTTATTTCTGTTGCAGGTTATTTATAGCCTAACAGTTGACTCTTGGGATTTGAAAAAGAAGTCAAGGGGATGTACCTTTTGTAGCAGAATTTTAGACTCCAGACACAGTCAGGGAAGAAGGTATTTTTGGAAACTGGCACAAGATTCATCAGGTAGCCCAGCTGTGTCCTCCTCTCCATTCTAAAACCTGTTCCCTGTCCCTGTCAAGAGGCTAAGCTCTCCAGGAACGGCATACTGCTGATTAGCCTGCAGGTCAGCCATGTTCCATCTATGCAGCTGTGCTGCCTCTGTCCCTGGTTTGTCTTCCTCGTTCCCTTATTAATATCAGGAGGGACTGAGCAGCTGAACAATCAGCAGGAAGATAAAAGAAAGTGAAACGTGTTACTTCAAAAATAGTGTGAGCCTCCAATGCCCATCAGTCAAAGCTATAGGTTTTAAGCTACTGCCAGATGGCTGCACAACTTGCTTAAAACATACTGATGTATCCAGTATTACCTGGGGAAGTGCCAATGCTTGTGTTGGGCTGTGTCTTGGGCTCAGTCTGTTGGATAACTGGTAGCAATACATAGTGCACTATTTCACAGAGTATGACATTCATACATACTATTTGTGACACACAAGGTAATTTTAGGTGCTGCGTGGAGGTGATCATTGTTTTTACTCTAAAGTTGTGTGTTTCTTTTAAAGCATATACTTGTAAAATGTGGTATAAGGTCATATTCATTTTAATGCATATTTACAAGTATAATTTATATCACATATATAATTATATATTGCTTGAGATAATGTTAAATTTTTTAAAAAAAGTTGAGTCTGTTTAAAGAGAAATGTTAAGAGAAAACACAGATACAATAAAAGTTATGAAGTGATATGTGAATGACTACATTAGCCAGTAGGAAAACTCTGGACTTTACCATGAGGACCTGGGTTCAAATTTCAACTTCTTTATGGACTCTTTAAGGTCTTACTTTCCTTTTCTATAAAATGTAAATGACAATACTTAGCCGTTTGTATTGGTTTAAAGATTAGAGTTTATAATAGTGTACATTCCAGCCATATCACAAACATTCCATAAATAGAAAATTTTGCTTTTAGTATTTTATAGTTGTTAGAAGAAAATTACACACCTATTTTTTTAAGTGTGAACAAAGAGTATGTATCTAGCAGCAAGAGATACACAGAAACCTCTTTTTAAATCCATGAGACTTCATAAATGTAACTAAGCAGCAGTCTAACTAAACCTGTGTAAGTGGATCATTTCAATTATCTGACACTAGCCTGGAATATGAGGCAGGCATTCAGTCAAAACAAGGAGATACTGTACTGTTTAAAACCAAGTAAGGTATGCAGCAGGGTTGTATCCTTTTACTATAATAATCTGTATGGTGTGTAACAAATTGAGACCCCTGACTACTTGAAGAAGAACATGGCATCAGAATTGGAGGAAGACTAATTAACAACCTACAAAATACAGATATCACAACATTACTTGCTGAAAGTGAAAATGAAACACTTATTGATGATGATCACAGACTACAGCCTTCAGTATGGATTACACTTGAACATAAAACAAAAGTCCTTACAACTGGACCGATAAGTAACATCAGGATAAACAGAGAAAAGATTGAAGATGTCAAAAATTACATTTTACTTAGATACACAGTCAACATCCATAGAGGTACCACTCAAGAAATTAAATTATGTATTGCCTTGGGCGAATCTGCTGCAAAAGACCTATTTATAGTATTAAGAAGCAAAGATGCCACTTGGAGAACTAAAATGTGTCTGACTCAAGCTATGGTATTTTCAATCACTTCATGTAAGTGTGAAAGCTGGACAATGAATAAGGAAGACTAAAGGAAAAATGATGCCTTTGAATTATGGTGTTGGAAAAAAATATCGAATATACCATGGCCTATTGGAAGTACCAACAAATATGTCTTGGAAGAAGTACAGCCAGAACACACCTTAGAAGAGAGGATGGCAAGATTTCGTCTCACGTACTTTGACATGTTATCAGAAGAGACCAGCTCACGGAGAAGGACAACATGCTTGGTAAAGTTGAGGGTCATTGAAAAAGAGGAAGACCCTCAATGAGATAGATTGGCACAGAGGTTGCAACAATGAGCTCAAACGTAGCAAAGACTGTGAAGATGACACAGGACTGGGCGGTGTTTTGGTCTGTTGTATATAGGGTCACTATAATTTAGAACCAACTCAATGGCACCTAACAACAAGAGGCCCTTGTCGTACCAGCTGAATTATTCTCAGCTATTGTGTGGGCTGATGTGGTTCACAGGCTGCTGCAGTGTGCTGACTAGGGATTATGAGAAGGCAGATAAGGAACCAAAAAGAAGATTCTCTTGCCAAGTCCATGTCACTGGAGGCAATTCTATACTCAGTTTATTTTCACATTATCTTAATATTGTCAGAGAAACTCTCTAGCTTTCAACAGGGTTTAAAAATAACGCACAATTTTCAAGATGGGGCAGTGGAGTTTTCGGTGGTATCTTTCATGGTGTACATCTTTCATACTCCTGTATTTCATACAGAATGAGCAAGTCAGGAAATGATCAGTTTCTGCCACTGTTCAGAGTGAACATGGAAGAAAAGCTGGTATTCTCAGGGCTACAAACTCTGTGTGAGAAATAATTTTGTTTCATAAATTGTTATTTATTTAATGCACAGAAAGTTTTCACTCCTTGGACACTTGCCCTTCAAAATCCCTGTGAGACAAGAATGATGTAAGAGATGCTTAAAAGAATGTGATGGGGAATGAGATGGACAACACTTCATACATGAGGACAGTGAAGCAGAATGAGTTAGCAGAGAGATAAGCACTGCAGTCACCCTCATGGTCTGTCTGGCCCAGCTTTCTGCCCAACCAGCAAGAGTCCTTTTGACCCCAGTTGTCTTCATCAGGCTGTTGAAATAGGTGATCCTGAGATCCCTTCAGGTCATTAATTGCCATCAATATCTACCTTGGGAGACAACTTTCCTATTCTCTCCATGTTTATTTATTTATTTATTTATTTATTTAATAGCAAGTTCTACAAAGGCGATGTACTAGTTTGCCAGTTATGAAACTCTGTACCATTGGCACCACAAGAGTTAATCAGATTACTATGGGTGGTTGTAAAAGTTGTTATGTTACTTTCTGTGATGGTTATGTTGTTGTTAGGTGCCATAGAGTCTTTTCTGACTCATAGTGACCCTATGCATAGCAGAACAAAACACCGTCATATCCCATGCCAGCTTCACGATCCCTATACTTGAGCCCATTGCTGCAGCCACCATGTCAATCCATCTCACTGAGGGCCTTCCCTTCCTTTGTCAACCCTCCACCTTACCAAGAATGACATCCTTCTCCAGGAAATCGTCCCTTCTGACAACATGGCAAACTAGGTGAGACAAAGTCTGCTATTCTCGCTTCTGAGGAGCATTCTGGCTGCGCTTCCTCCAGGACAGATTTGTTAGTTCTTTTAGCAGTCCATGGTACTTTCAGCATTCTTTGCCAATACCGCAACTCAAAAGCATCAATTCTTCTTCAGTGTTCCTTATTCATCGTCCAGCTCTCACATGCATATGAGGTGATTGAAAATGCCATGGCTTGTGTCAGGCATACCTTAGTCCTCAAGGAGACATCTTTGATCCTCAACACTTGAAAGAGGTCCTTTGTAGCTGACTTTATCCAGTGCTATACATCATCTACTGACTACTGCTTCCATTGGCGTCAATTGTAGAACCAAGCAATATGAAATCTTTGACAACTTCAATCTTTTCTCCATTTATTGTGATGCTGCTTATAGATCCAGTTGTGGGGATTTTTTTTCTTTATATTGAGATGTAATCCATACTGCAGATGAATCAAATGTGTAATATATTTGGTTGTATAATATTTTTTTTTTCATGATAATAGAGTTTCTGGTGTCATTTCAGTCTATAATAGAACTTACAAGAACTTCATTATCTGGTAAGAGTGAGGTGTCCTTTACTTGTGTACTAAAGAAGCATCCTTAGAGTTTTAGTTGATTTTTTTTGTTTGTTTGTTTTTCTTTCTTTGTTTTGTTTTCTTTTTTTTAGGGGGCAATAACTATGTGATTTTTTTTTTTTCCCCAACTAGTGAATATAAGTTGAAGCAAGTTGTTAGTGACTTTCATTATTTAAAAGTACTGTAAAGTATTGTTGTTGTTGTTGTTGTTATGTGCCGTCGACTCGTAAAGTATTAGTGGTGAGTATAAGTTATTTTCTGATTTCAGTAGAAGGATCAAAGCCATGAAGCATGAACTTCTCATGCCCCCACTCCCAGTCCCCACCCACTGCAGACATAGCTAATGAATGAGGCACTCTTTTCTACTGACATGTCCTTCTCAGGGCAGCACTTCAAGAAACTACTACTACTACCAGCTAATGAGATTTAATACCCAAAGTTCAATTGCTGTTCCAAGATTGATTTCTTAAATGCATTCAAGAAATAACTGTCTCTTGGGCTCTATTCAGCAAACTCTGGAATCAAAGCAGGGTATTGCCTGTTTATTGGGTGCTTTGAAGCATGCTCTCTGGGATATATATGGGTTCTAAGCCCAAATAATGTAATTTTGCTTTATTTGGATTAATGAGCTCATATCTCTTTACTATAGCTTCATTTTAATTGTATTTAAGAAAAACTACTTTGGAGACACCACAGTATGAACACTTGATCTGCCATTTACTAGCCATGTGACCTTGGCCAAGTGTCTTAACTTATCTACACTTCAGATTCCTCTGGGGCGGGGGAAGGAAGGAGGATAATCATGTGTATAAAAAAAAAAAAAAAAAAAAAAAAAAAAAAAAAAAAAAAAAAAAAAAACCAACACTCACTGCCATCAAGTGGATTCTAATCCATAGCAACTCCATGTGGGTTCCTGAGGTAGTAAATCTTAACAGAAGTAGATTCCCCAATCTTCCTTCTAAGGTCTAAGGAGTGGCTGGTGGATTTGAACCACCAGCCTTCTGGTTAGCAGTCAAATGCCTTAGGCACTACACCACCAGAGCTCTCTGTCATATGTATGAAGTACTTTTTATGCTAAATGATACCTGGTGGGTACTTGATAAATATTATTTTCGTTGTTCTATTAGAATCCTAATTATTTCACCCTGCCCGTACTCTTCTTTTTGATACCTACTTTCAGAAACTGTAGGCCTCTCTACTTACTCTTTGTCCTCTGGATCTAAATTTAGCATTTCTTAAATATAAGCCAAATTGTTCCCTAAATGTTTCTCCTTCCCCCATGACACAGATCCAACCACCAGTGATAACATGCACTGCCATCGAGTCAGATCTGACACATAGCAACCCCTCCTTGGGTTCCCGAGGCAGCATTATTATGGACGTAGATTGCCCAACCTTCCTTCCGAGGAGTGGCTGGTGGGTTTGAACCACTAGCCTTCGGGTTAGCAGTCAAATGCCTTAGGCACTATGCCACTAGAGCTCCTAGTGATAATGTAGTGCTGATTTTATACTTTCTTTTCCACTCCCCCAGCTTCCTTCCCCTTCCAACTTGATTATTCTGATGTCAGGAATATGTTTGATTAAGCAATGTAGTACAAAAGTAGCTATGGCATGCCAAGATTGAACACTAATGAGTATGAAATTAAAAGATAATTAATTTTTTCCTCATATTCCCTAGATGATGAGATTGAAATGAACACCAAAACTCTGTTCTCTTGTATAAGCCATGGTGACAGAAAAGAGACACAGCCACATAATATATTGACTTTACTATTCATAGCACATTAGAATACAGAATAAGAATAAACAGTCCTCCTTTTTCCTTTCCTCTCCATCTTCTAAGGAGCTCTGGCATAGTGAATAAGGCATTTGGCTCCTAACTGGATGGTCAGTGGTTCAAACCTACCAGCCAATCCACAGAAGGAAGATGGGGCAATCTACTTCTGTAAAGATTACAGCTTCAGAAACCCAGAAGGGGTAGCTATGAGTTGGAATCAACTGTATAGCAGTGTGTTAAGTTTTTTGGTTTTCTCCATCTTTTGTGAAGGATTGCCTAGAGTGAGCCCTGACATGGTTGAGACAGTGTGGTGTTGGGGAAGGAACACAGGACTTGGGGTCAGAGTGCTTGTGCTCTTGTGTCAGCTCCACAATTGACCACTTGTGTATCCTTGGATCCATGGCTCACTCTCTATGAGCCTCAGATTCTTAATCTTAAAAATGGAGGAGAATGCTGGTAGTGATGTCACAGCATTGTTGAAATGAGATCATGGATGTGAAAGCTTTTTAACATGTTTTTGTGTTTTCAAAATGTGTTGAGTGAAAACTGGAGATCCATTTGCAGAAAAGTGAAACAAAACCTGTACCTCACACCATCACAAAAATGAACTCCAGATGGATCAAAGACTTAAATGTGAAACCTAAAACTATACAGTTCCTCAAGGAAAATTTAGGGGCAAATTTAAGGGCCCTAATATATGGCATAAATAGACTA
>NW_006921592.1:2389910-2405860 GCF_000298275.1 Orycteropus afer afer | reverse complement strand
CCAGCCTTCTGGTTAGCAGTCAAGTGTCTTAGGCACTTTGCTACCAGAGATCCCAATCATTAAAATAGATTCTTTGAAAAAGAAGCTGTCGTGATTGAAGAGGAGATGGCCCTGAACCCAGCCCAGTCATCCCTTCCTGCCCTCAGTGCTCTCAAGGGACCTTTGGGCACAATTTCAAACACTGACAAGGTGTAAGCCTCTCATTCTTAAAGATGAGAAAACTGAGTCCTATGGGTGTAGGGCACGTTTCCTCACAAGCTGAAACCAATGCCTTCATGGGCAATGGCTAGTCAGTCTACATTCCAGGCTTGTCATATACCCACATTGTACTGACAATTTATCTGGGGTTAAGGAAGTGCTGTCCTGTAAAATGATGTCCAGAGGCTTTAGAAGGGACAGCAACTGAGGCATGAGTTGGGAGTTAGTATTAAGATATTCACTGTGGTGGTTGAACTGCCTTCTATCAGCATGGGCCCATTGCAGATTCAGATGAATAAAAAAATCTCTGAATGATATGTATATACCAGTGTGTATACCTTTAGGTATGTTATATAAGCAGAAGTGTTTTCTTAAGAAAATTACACTTCTAATCAACAAATAGTATATTAAGATCAATTTTTCTTATTAGATAATCCAGTAGATGCTTCTTGTTCTCTTCTTCAGCCTGTGTTCTTTATTGTTCATGACTATAATTTTCTTGTTTTCTCTGTCACAGCTGGGACTTAAGATAGTCTGAGAAACCCTTCCATTTCTGTAAGCAAGGTTGTGTCTTATCCCTATCATTCTTACAGGTGCAAATAGTACTTTTTCTCTGTATTCTTTCAATTCTCTATTACCAAGAGTTGTCTGAGATCTAGATAAATCTCATAAACAAAAAATAATTGATAAATTTCACTCATATACACCAATATTATTTGAGAGCTTTCTATTTCCCAGTCACTGTGCTCTGCACCAGTGTAGCACTGATGCAAAAGTAACATTCCCATGTGCCTCAGTTTACCTAGTGCTGCTGTGACAGAAATACCACAAGTGGCTAGTTTGAAAGAACAGAAATTGACTTTTTTTTACAGTTCTGAAGCCTGGACGTCTGAATTTGAGGCATGGCTCTAGTGAAAGACTGGCCCTTCCTTGTGAGTAGCTCTGGGAGTTCTTGGCATTCCTTGTTTCCTAGGCATTCTTTGGCATCTGTTTTCTCCAGTTGTCTATCCCTGTGTCTAGTCTGCTCTTTGCATAGCTCAAAGTAATTAGGTTTAGGACTTCCCCAGCTGTTTTCATTAGCATAACAGAAGAAAGCCTTTGTTTCCAAAAAGAGTCATAATTGTAGGTACAGAAGTTAGAATTTCAACACCTGTTTTGGGGAGAAAGAGCTCTGGTAGCATAGTCCCTAAGGCACTTGACTGCTAACCAGAAGGCTGGCAGCTCAAACCCACCAGCCACTCGGAGGAGGAGGGGTCGCTCTGAGTCAGGGCCAACTCAACAGCCCATAACAACAACAACATTTTGGGTGGGGGGGACTTACTGCTGTTGAGTTGATTCTGACTCATAGCTACCCACTTTGGGTTTCCAAGGGAGTAAATCTTTATGGAAGTAGATTGCTCATTCTTCCTTCCACTGGGTGACTGGTGGGTTTAAACCACCAACCTTCTGGTTAGGAGTCAAATTCCTTAGGCCCTATGCCACCAGCTCCATAACAACATGTAAGAATTTCTGATATGTATTATTTCCTAATATGTGCATGACACTGAGGGGGGTACTTGTAATACAATTAATAATGCTTTTGAGCACCTCTGTATTCTAGGTCCAGTTGTCATTTCATTTTACACTATCTTATTTAAACTTCACAGTAACCTTCAGGGAGGTGATCATTCACCTCTGGTTAACAGATGAAGTAGTAAGGTAACTTTCCTAGGATCACACAGCTAGAAAGTAGAGGGAACAGGATTTTAAACTAGGCCCCTGGAACTCCAGAGCCTACTTTTTTCCCTTCCACTACAGTACCATCTCTGCCCTCAAAGAATTCAGTCTAGCTGGGCCAATACAAGGAGCTCTTGTGGTATTGTGGTTAAAGCATTAGGCTGCTAACCAAAAGGTCAGTGGTTCAAACCCACTAGATGCTGCACAGGAGAAAGATGAGGCAGTCTGCTTCCATCAAGATTTGCAGCCTTAGAAACTTTATTGGAAAGTTCTATTGTGTCCCATGGCATTGCTATGAGTTGGAATTGACTCGATAGCAGTGCATGTGGGCAAATACGGCATAAAAACAATGATCAGGCCAGCAGAAATGGCTAAGTGTCTTCGCTTCCAAGGGCCTTCTCATTTGGCCACTCATTCCTCTCCTCCCAAAAACCCAGTCAACCGATATTGCCTCATTAGTGGCCTGGACTCTTGGGGTGCTCCTTGAGCTTAAGACTTTCCTCCCTTCCTCTCATGAACCAAACAGTAGTTGACTAATTTGGTTTATGTACAATCTTAAAATACAGTTACAGAAACTAAGCGCCACTTTTCAGATGTGGACAATATCAGAAGAACATCTGTGTTTTGTAGAGTTTCTCCCAAACATTGAAAGATGAGTACTTAGCTCTATGAACAGCACTCTGAGTATTTTGGCTATCTTTGGGTGAAAGACAGGAGCTCTGTGTATGGAGGGAAATAAAGTTTTGAAGACATGACAGAACAAGCTGGGATGGTGGAGTCAGCATGTGCCTTGTGAAAATAAAGATAAGTGAGATGGAATCGCTTATAATGCCTGAGACATATGAACAAGAACGGTGCTGAAAATGTTACTGTAGCCAGGATGCGGTGAAGGTGAGAGGGCTCAGCCTGTACTGGGCAAGGCTTCATTTGTCATATTTCCCTGGAAGTGAATGATCATGGCAAAACTCCTTTAAAAGATGGCATTTAAGAATATGAGTTTGAAGGGAATGAATAATTCCCATCTGCTTTCATCTCATAATGGCTAATGCAGGCCCGAATGGAGCATAGCTCAGCCTCCTGATGAAAAGTCCTGTGTTCGCTTTACATTAGGAATGAGTGATTTCCAGTCCCTTTAGCTCTATGATTCCCCACAAAAATCCATTTTGACATTACTCTCACATCAGCATCAAAGGGAGATTTTTGCTTTCTGAGGCAGTCTCAAAAATTGGTTACTGCTTTTCAGTCAACTGCAGTTTCTGTGCACAAAAGTGATTGTCTGCAATATTTCATCTTCTTCCAGTGCAAGTCTCAGATTCTAACCCGCACATAAAACAAGTCGATTCAAGTCACAGAATCAAATGGGGTGAGCAAGGAAAGGCCCCCTCTCTCTCCTCTTGCTGGAGTAGTAAATGAGGTGCCTGTGGAGGGAGGAAAGAGAACCAAGTGGGAATTCTCCTGATTTATATGGTAAATAACAACTGCAGGGTTGTTTCTGGTAGCACACATTGCCCCAGCATAGTTGCTTGGGGAAGACAGATTGGGCACTTGATGGATGGCCAGGGAGTAAAGTTTCTATAAAGAGAAGCATCGGTATCCAGTCAACCTGCCCTAAAGAGAAGGCCTACCTTCTGGACAGTTGAGAGCAGTTAGTTCTTTGGCATAAAATGAAGTAGATAATTGAATATCTAAATGCTCTAAAAAGGTAAAAGATATTTTTAGCTATCTATTCATTTAGCAAATATGTTGAGCACTTTGGCTGAGCAGAATACCCATCTAGGCTATGTATGGGATGTGATCATGAAATACATACTCAAAAAACTCTCACTGCCGTTGAGTTGGATCCGACTCATAGCAAGCCCTCCTTGGGTTTCTGAGGCAGTATCACTACAGAAGTAGATTGCCCAATCTTCCTTCCAAGGAGTGGCTGGTGGATTTAAACCTCCAGCCTTCTGGTTAGCAGTCGATGCCTTAGGCATTACGCCACCAGAGCCACTAAATATTTATTCTAAAGTTGCATCATAACTTGTAAAGATGGAATCAGTCATTCATTCAACAAATACACATATTCCTTACTTATCTACTATATCATTATCCAATATTTTACATTTATGACGATAGTAAAAATCTATCTGAGTACTTTATGCATTAATGACATGTCTGGTGCTAACAAAAGCTGGAATACAAGGAGAGAGTGATGCTGGTTGTGATGATGAAGGTTTTATGTCAGCTGGGCTGGGCCATGATCCTCACAGGTTTGGCAATCAGGTAATGCTGTAGTCATCCTCCATTTTGTGCTCTGATGAGCTCATCCTCTGTCTTCACATAGCGCTGATTTTTGTGTATTGACCTGGTCTTTGGAAACTAACTATGTCAATAAGTAAGGAGTAGGTGTACTTATTAAATGGCAGGTGGTGCAGTGCCTAAGGCATTTGACTGGTAACCAGAGGTTGGCAGTTCAAATCTACAAGCTGCTCCATGGAAGGAAAATGGGGCAATCTACTTCAAAAAAGATTTACCACCTTGGAAACCCAACAAGGGTCACTATGAGTCGAAATTTACTCGATGGCTGTGGGCTTTTTTTTTTTTTTTTTAACGTGCCAGGCAAGGTCCCTGGGTGGCACAGTTTGCACTAAACTAGTAACCTAAAGGTTGGTAGTTTAAACCCACCTAGTCATACTGTGGAAGAAAGACCTGGCAACCTGCTTTTGTGAGGAGTATAGCTAGGAAAGTCCTATGGAATAGTTCTGCCTTATAACATATGAGGTCTCTATGAGTCAGAATCAGCTCAATGGTAGTAGATGTACCAAGCAAGAGTCACTGGGTGGCACAGGTGGTTAAGCACATGACTGGTAAAAGAAGATTGGCGGTTCTAACCCATAGGCACTTTGAATGAAGTTCACAGTAACACTCTGAAACACATGAGGTCACCATGAGTCAGAATTGACTTGAAGGCAATAGTTTCTTTTTCTTCTTTCAATGCACCAGGCACTCTACAAAGTATTGGTGAGTCACTGGTGAACCAGAGGATCTATGCTTACCAAACTCTTGGTCTAGAGGGATGCAGCCAGCAGGCTTGCTTCTCAAAGACAACAGTTTTCCATGACAATCACATATGTATACATAGGCAATTATATAGCTCTTACTACTGTGTGGATTTAGCCATTGGATAGTTTTCATTTATCATGAGGGTATGTGTTCTTGACCATGGTGAGCAAGCAGCCCAGGTTGTGCCTTCTCTTGATATTCTTCAAGGAAAATAACCAAATGAGCAAAATGTTCATTTTATCTGTGCACAGAGGACAGCCTGAATTTCTAGGGTTGTCTAGTAGATGATAGTAATCCCTGTCCAAAATCAAACTATTGTTTGAATTTTTCTAACACTGGTTATGACAAGCCTGGCTTCTTAATAATGAACCTTGATTTTAAAACATTCAAATAACATATTTCATGAGAATTTCAGAGAAAACCTTATTAAAATTTCTTACCTGATAACCAGTTCATGCTAAGGCATTATTCCAAAACTTGAAATTTCATGAAGATGGTATCATTTTTTTAAACATTTACATAGTCAAGATATAGTAATTCCTTCCAATAATTAGTGATCTTGATTCCAAATTATCCAGAAGATAGCCACATATGAAATCTTTTTTCTAATTTTTGGTTTCTCTAAACACTAGAAAAGCATTTCAGTAAGTTGACTTTACACACAAAAACACATACACTAGGTCACTTATACATTTTTTTTTCTAAAAGAATTATCTTGAGGAATTCATCTTCATAAACTACTACAAAAGCAGCTTGTATTTTGTCTTCAAAATGTTGCAGGGGGCAATTCTTAGGGATTACAAGGGTAAGAATATTTTGGGATATGTGTAAAACTCCATGACTGGTATATGCAGTGTTTGAAGCTTATTACTTTAAAGAACTATTTTGAATGTTCCTTAAGTAAATGTCATGGCATTTAGAAAAAAGATAGACCACAAGTATGAAATACCAAAGACCAGATAGAATATGAACTCCATTCTATCCTGATCAATCTTTTATTCTGTGCCTCCAAGCAAATACACATCTGATATATTTTATCATTTATATATGCAACGTTAGCAACAACCTTAAACATAATGAATCCATTTTAAATTATAAAGGCCTGAGGACTATATGTGTAGTTAATTTCCTTTTCCCCTCTTCCCTTGGATTGCTAAGAAGTTCCCTTCTGGGATGGGGGTGGGGGGCGTGTCTCACTCAGTGACAGTAGGGAAGAAGGATGAGTGGGGATGGATAACAGACTGGCAACAGGCAACATGGGAAATTTTCCTGGGAGAAGGAACTGTGAAGCAGATGACAATATCTGGATGTTTGAAACAAAAGTACCCCTTGCCACTTTTATGGGCCACCTAATTAACTGTTTCCATTTCTAAGTTTTGAATATTTTTTGAACGACTTCATTTTCTTATTTAAAAGCTCACACAAGTTGCAAAGAGTCATTCATGCATTGCTTATGAAGATGAAATGCTACTCCTATAGGTGTTCTGTGATAGAGTTTTGTATCATATAAATATAGAAAATACTACATGGTATAGCCACTTCTGGAATGTCACACACGGGCAAAATAAAAGTTCTAAGAAGTCCTGCAGTAAAAAATCTTCTTCATTTTTAAATCATATTTTCCCAACTTGTTTGACCAGGTTGTTGATATTATGACCTGTTGAGTCAGTTTCACCTCATAGCAACTCTACGTGACAGAGTAGAACTGTCCCATGTGGTTTTCTAGGCTGTAATCTTTATGAGAGCAGATCACCAGGTCTTTCTCCTGTGGGGCAGCTGGGTGGATCTGAACTCTCAGCCTTTCAGTTAGCAACTGAGTGTTTAACCGTTGTGCCATCAGGGCTCCTTGTTTGATCATATTGTTAGGTGTTAGGTGCCATTGAGTTGGGTCCAACTCATAGCAATCCTATGGACACCAGAACAAGACACTGTCTACTTCTGCACCATCTTCACAAATGTTGCCATGTTTTAACCCATTATCTCAGTCACTGTGTCAGTCCATCTCATTGAGGGCTGTCTTCTGTTTCAGTGACCTTCTGCTTTACTAAGCAAGATGTTCTTCAGGGACTGGTCCTTCCTGATAACGTGTCTAAAGTACAGAAGACAAAATCTCACCATCCTTGCTTCCAAGAAGCATTCTGGCTATATTTCTTTATTTTTTAAAAAATTTTATTGTGATTTGGGTGAGAGTGTACAGAGCAAATTCACTTTCCATACAGCAGTTCACATACACTTTGTCTTATGACATTGACTATAATTTCCCACAATGCAACAGCTCTCTTCCCACTTCTTCTCCATGGTTACCTCTTCCCTGTGTCCTTCCCTCCCTTGCACTCTTGCCCCCTGAGCTCTCTCCCTATGCATACACAGACCTTCTATTCTCCCATGATTGATCTCTCTGAGGAGTGTATCTACCCAACGTAAATGTTCAGCTCATATGCCTGTCTTTTGTTTAACTGGAAGCCACAGGATTGGGTTCAATTCCAGACCTAAAGGGAAGCTAGGGGCCATAGTCTCAGAGGTTCTGCCAGGCTCTATCAGACCAGCAAACCTGGTTCTGGCTATACTTCTTCCAAGACAGATTTGTTCATTCTTCTGGCTGTACGTTCAATACTGTTTGCCAATGCCTTAATTCAAACTTCTTCTTCCATCTTCTTTACTCATTGTCCAGCTTTCACATTCATATGAGGCGATTGAAAATACCATGGCTTAGGTCAGACACACCTTTGTCTTCAAAGTGACATCATTGCTTTTTAACACTTAAAGAGGTCTTTTGTGGCAGAAATCCTTGACAAATTCAGTCTTTTCTTCATTTATCCAAATGTTGCTTTTTAGTCTAGTAGTGAGGATTTTTGTTTTCTTAATGTTCAGATGTAATCTACACTAAAGAATCAATCTATACTGAAGACTGTATTTGAACATACAACTACCAGTTTTATGAGTTAGCACCTATTAATTTTCATCAGAAGTAGTATTACACATGGACGCTCTGGTAGCATAGCGCCTAAGGCATTTGACTGCTAACCAGAAGGCTGGTGATTCAAAGCCACCACTCCTTAGAAGGAAGGTTGGGCAATCTACTTCTGTAGTGACACTGCCTAGGAAACCCAAGGAGGGGTCACTGTAAGTTGGATCCAACTTGATGGCACATAACAACAACAACAATATTACACATACAGTAACATTAGTTACTAGGGGAGAATCTTAGTCTACTTCAGTTTCTTTCCCTCAGTTCCTTGGTGATCTTTATTTAGCATCTGTCTTCCTTTGTTTGTGTTTGCTTGTCTCTGTGTTGAAGTTGGTTTTTTAGAAATCAGAAGTCATTAGGTTTAGGACATACCCTACGATGATAATGTGAAAAAATTTATTCTCTAAGAGTGCCTTGACCTGCACTTAGAACTCTTTACAATCAAAAGCAGACCCACGTTACTTTAAAGTCTCTGCTCCAAGGAACTCTAGGCTTAGTTTTGCCAACAGACCATACAATTTTTTGTCTACATGCCATCTGTGCCCCCTCCCTTCTCTTTGGCTGCTGTAATTATGAGACCCATAATCACCTCATAAACAAAATGCATTTTTTTATTCAATACACAAATATTTGCTAAGTATCTATGATATGACAAATTATGTACTAGGTACTCAGGTGAGAAAGGGAAAGTAGCAGCCTGCTTAGGATCTGTCCTCAAGGAGTTTACAATATAGCAAAGAAGATAATCCATTGTACACATAATTATGATAATTTACAGATGTATCATTTTCCATGAAAAAGGTACAAAGGAGCGGACAAAGGGAGAGAGATGCTGTCTTAAGACAGTGACATGAGAAGAATTGAAATATCATTTTAGATTAAGTAGAAGCAAAAATAAAGTTACATGAACATAAAAAAAAATAAAAAGCCCAGAGACTCTTCAGTGGAAAGTTTCCCAACTTGGCTAGAGGAAAAACAAATAAATAAATTAAAAGCAGTATGATCTAAACCTGGAAGAAAGTTTGGAATCATATAATAGATGACTTTAAATGTTCAGTTGATGGATACAGACTTTATTTGGATGGTAATGGCAGATACCAGAGAATCACTGAATGTCTTCAGAATAATTCAATAAAAGTTTTGGAATGATACATTGAAAAAGTTAATCTAGAAGCAATTACTAGAAAAATGAAATTAAAATGAAGAATGATTGGAAGCTGGGTCTACTGGGTAGTTGGTGTAAGTGGAAAAGTATAAACAATCTTAACAAGACTTGACAATTAATTGGTCATGAAGCAAATATGCAACAAAGCTTAGCCTGAGTCTTCGAATTTTTTTGTCTGAGAGTCTGGTAAGAAACATAGGAAAGCACAACAGCTGCTTTGGGGGTGGAGAGGATTGGGTGTTTGGGTTTTGATGTATTACTTTTAAGAGGCTGTGGAACATAGAGATGGCATTTTTATGTAAGCACTTGGGAATGTGAGCTTGGAGACTAATAGACAGGCTTGGATAAGGAACAAGACTAAAGTTAATAATTGAGATGATAGAGATGCATCAAATCCTCATGGGAGAAAGTAGAAAGCAGCAAAGTACAACCACGGAAAGTTTCAGATGACAGAAGAAAAAGAGTCAGTGAGAGATTGCCTTAGTTTCCTAGTGTTGCTGTAAGGAAATTGCATAAGCGTGTGGCTTTAATGAACAGAAATTTATTTTCTCAGTTTAGGAGACTACAAGTCTGAATTCCCTGAGACTTAGGGAAAGCACTCTCTCTCTCTCTCTGTTGGCTCTAGGGGAAGATCTTTGTCTCTTCAACTTCTTTTCCTCTGCTCTTTGGTGATCTTCATGTGGCTTCTGTCTTCCCCTGTTTGTATTTCCTTGTCTCTGTGATTAGGCTGCTCTTTATATCACTCAGAAGTGATCAGGTTTAGGACACACCCTACGTGATAGGACCTCATTAATATAACAAAGAACCCTATTCCCAAATAGGATTATAACTACAGATCCAGAAGCTAGGATTTCAACATACATTCTTAGAGGACAAAATTCAATTCATAACAGAAATTAAGAAATAGTGTTAAATAAAAAAGAGAACGGGGGTTGTACAAAGCCACAGAAGACAAAGAAAGAGAGCCTCAGGCAGGAAAGGGGTGGTTAATGAAGTGAAATGGTACAGAGGTAAGAAGGATCAGGTCTGAGGAAAGAGTACAGATTTGGTGACTAGGAGGTAACTAGTGACTTTTGGGAGAGCAATTCTAAGTGGACAGTGGTTCTCAAACTTCAGCATGCATCAGAATTAAATAGAAGGCTTGTTAAAACATGGACCTCTTGTCTTTTCCTCATCCTGAAATTCTATTTAGTAACTCTGCAGTGAGAACAGAAAAATTTCACCTCTAACAGATCTCTAGGTAGTACTAATGCTACTAGCCTAGGAACCACACATTGAGGACAACTACAACAGATGTAAGAGAATAAGGGAAGTGATAATCAGGATGTCTATGCAACAACTGGAGGCAAGTTCAAAATATGTACTTGTTAAAAAAATATTAGAGAAGGCTATAGGTCTGGTACCTAGTTTTCCCTCCCACTGCACTCAGCACTATAGCTTTTATATCTGGACTCAGGGACTATATGTACATTGAAGATGACAATAGTCATTTATTTATTCTTGCTCTGATAGCTACATCAAAAAAAAAGTCATCAAATAAATTATGACTCATGACTATCCCATGTGTATCAGAGTAGAACCACACCCCATAAGGTTTTCAATGTCTGTAAGTGCTTGGCTGGTAACTGAAAAGTCAACTGTTCAAACCCTCCAGTAGTTCTATGGTAGAAAAGACTTAGAGGTCTGCCCCTGTGAGTTGACTTGATGCCACACAACAACAATTTTATGAAAGTAGATTGGCACTGCTGCTGGGAGTATTAAATCTTCAACCTTTTGGTTACTGGCCAAGTCCAAACCACTTGCACCTTCCAGGAAACTGGAAGCTAAGATTTCTTAAATGCAGTCACTTCTTCCAAGCTCTTTCATATCTCTTCCCTAGAAACTCCCCTAAAATTTCACTTCATATCTAAAATATACTAGTTGTGTTGAATTTACCCCCAAACTACCAAAGTTGGGAAATAGCAAGGTTTGGGGCTCTCTACAAAAGAATTTAACTGTTAAAGAATCCAGAGATACTGTGTCAAATCCCATTTTAGCCTTGAAATCACTGACAATGTGTGCATTCTTACATTTATGTACTTAAAAGCTCAAGATCTGTTTTGCAGAGATACCAAAATTTCTCATACAACTGTAAGAACTTGGCAGAAAGTATGTGCTTTCCCTGAGCTGCAGGAATGCTTGTGTGTAATCCCAGGAAATAGGAATTAATGCAACTCTTGCAGTTTAGAAAAGTCATGACAAAATCTAGGTAGTGATTTTCTTCATGACACTGTGATTTTATTGCAATTTAACACACCATGGTGCTTCCTGATGAACCATCATGGCTCTTTCATTTTTCCCAACTGCCACGTAGGTGTGCTTATTTAAATTAAAATTCCCCTGTCTTATTCAAAACCTTTTAAGGACTCTGTGCTTTATGAAATTGACTCTTAGCTGGGTAAGAGGAGAAGGAAGAGTTACATAAATATAATCAAAGGCTGTCAGAGACCAAGGCTCATAGTGATGACTAGAAGTCACTTTTGGGACATCTAAAGGTCACTTAGGTTCCATGTAAATATTTACTTGGAACCACGACTTTGGAAGAATGAAACTTAAGCAGTTCTAAGGAATACTGTAGGAAGAAAACAGGAAATGTGGATGGCTCGGTGTGCCCTTAATCATGGGTGTTTATTGAACACCTACTATACGCTTAACATGTGAAGGAAACTGAAAGATAAGGCACATCCCTATACTCAAATAAATACTATCAATTTGTGGACAGTACTAAATTACATGAAAAAGCAGCATTTTTTTAAGTGACTGTTGAATGACATGATATACTACACTGATGTGAGGAATCGTTGGTAATGCATACACAAGTTAACACACTAGAAACTAAGTTTATTACTCAACTTATTTAAATGCAGTATTTCCCAAACTTATTTGATCATTGACCTCCCCTGCAGCCTTGTTTTCAAATAACAACTTTCAACATTCTAACATGCATCCTTCAGGAAATGGATATGGAAAGGGCAAAGCCAAAAAGCTGAAAAAATTCTCTAATCTTTTGTTCCTCGGTTTCCTTCATGCTAATAAATGGGAATAATAATGTCTAGAAAATGAAAGGATGAGATTGCAGTTGTATTGTATCTAGGACAAATCCTCTCATAAAGTTGGAATTCAATAGCTGGTAGCTGCTATTAGTTATATTATTTTACATTATCTTTATTTTAGACAGAGGGGAAAATGTAAGAGATGGTGTTTAGGCGAGAGAAAGCATGATTTCAGGACAATGAGGAGATTGGCCTATCCAGGGAAAACAGATCTTTTTTAAAATGTAGAGGGAGTTGTGTTGGCTAAAGACTGCCTGAATAGGGTAGAGACATAATAGAATGAGTATGAGGTGGATCCAAGGCAAAAGAAAGAGACAAAAGCTACCTGCAGTATAGGTATCAAAACCAGTGGCTCTTGAGTTTCATGCAACCTGAGGCCACTAAATGAACCAATGGGGAATGGGTAATACCTGAATCTGGTCTTATCTCTGAGCTGCATCTTATAATCAGTGGTTGCCCCCTAAGTTGAAGTGGATAATAACAGCCTTTTGCTATGCAGTGATTTGGGCATAGCCAAGGAACCATCAAATGGACTTAGGCAAAAGAACATGCTTAAGCATATATACTAGGGGTAACTTTTCTTTTCTCCCATCCCTGATATGTTTTATTTCTCCCCCAAGCTGATCCTTCAAACCCAGTACTCACCAAAATGTCAAGTCTCTTTCTATTTTGTTACACAAAAGAATGCAATTGTGTTTTAAAGGAAAAGTGTTTACATTTTTTAAATTTTAACATAATTCCCATAATTTTATAAGAATACTTATAAAGAATACCCATACTCTACCAGATTCCCCAAATATTGACATTACCAGTTTTCTTTCTCTCTCTTTCTGCACACACAATACATATAAACCTGCTTTCATGTGTGTGTGTGCGCTCTCTCTCTTTCTCTCTCTCTCTTTCACACACACACACACACACACACACGCAGAGTTTCCTTTTGTACCACTTGAGAATAATCCGCAGACAGAAGACATCCTTACCCTTAAATACGTCAATGTTTTCCTCCATTCTCTTTCATAACAAGAGTACTATAATCAAATCAGGAGACTAACACTAGTACAGTACCATCTTATCTGTGTACCTGATTCAGATTTAACTGCTTGTCACAAAATGTCTTTCTAGCTAAAGAAAATCCTGGGTCACATGTTGCCCCAGTTGTCTTGTCTCCAGTTTCTTCCAACCTGGGAAAGTTCCTCAGTCTTTCCTGGTCTTTTATGACCTTGATCCTTGTGGAGTATATGGGCCACTTACGTTGATGATTCCCTCAATATTTGAGTTTGTCTGATACCTCCTGAAGGTTACATTTAGGCTCCACATTTTTGCACAGAAGTGGTATTGTATTCTTCCTAGCGACCTGGGGTTTGTGCTTCTCATTACAGGTGTTGTTAAATTTTATCACTAGGGTAAGGTGGTCCTAGTAGGTTTCTCTTCTGTAAGGTTTACTTTTCTTTTTTGTCTTTGTTAACTAATTTTCTTATGGAAACATACCTTTCAATTATGCAAATATTCCATTACTAATAAAAGTTTATCCCACTTGTTTCAGCATCCATTGATGATTCTTTCTGAATCAATTGTAACCATGATGATTTGAAATGAGGGTTTTTTTCCTAATTTCAAGTCAAAGGTAATTAAAAGACAAAAAAGTATGCAGAGAGATACTACTCTATGTAAATTACTCTAGCTTACAAAATAACACCCTGAAACAAAAATGTTTTAGAGGCAGCATGAGAAAACACCCCTAATACCTAGCTGTTAATGCCACAGGATAGCACTACTGAGGAGGTCCAGGGGGCAGTGACAGGTTGATGAACAGCTGTGGATTTCAAAACTTCTGCTTTAGAGAAAGGTTTGTGCACTGATGTTTGTCTTTAATGTTTGTTTTTGAGAAGTATTATGTACTTTGAGATAAACTATTTTCATGAAAAAATTCAACTCTGGCCACCAGGATTTATTTCTTGTAAAAGACATGAGGAATTTTGTCCTTTGCTTTTACACAAGCATTGAAATTGCTTGTATATGAGTGAATGTGAGTTTAAAGCCTTTAACGTCTTGTTTGAAATCCCCATTGGCTTTCTCTTCCCAGCATAATTATGTGAAAAATTGATTATCATGACACCATGAGATATATTGGACAAAGGAAAAAAAAAGTCACTTTTTATTATGCTCTTATAATATGATTATAAAGTGTTAACATTTCAAACATTATAAAAAATGACCTTCCTACCCCATGAATAAAATAGTGTAATATCCAGTCACTTGTTATGCCCCAGGTACAGTATATAATAATATAATAATGATTTATATGTTATATATTTTAGAAACATGAGGTATATTTTAGAAATGTGAGGTATAATCTCCACTCAAAGATGAGAAAATTGAGACACAGAGAAGTTAAGTGCTCTTCATTTCACTGAAGTGTTTACAAGCACTACCTCATCCATTAGTGCTGGGAGTTGGAACTTGTTAACTCATTGTGTTGGTGAGAGTAGTCTCAAGTCTGAAGTGATGAGTTCTATGACTCCACAGGCTAATGATCCTTTTGTACTTTTGTGGCATTTTCTGACCCACTGTGCTCTAATGAAAATCAGCATTATTTAATCCCTGACATTATCGAGTTAAAGGATATAGTTTTAAGTTCCTGTAAACTCATGGCTACTATAAAGATAATCTACTGTTTTGATTTAAAATTTTTGCTTTTAAAATGCCATATACTTTTTTACACACCCATTGAAGGTTTGTTGTCTACATGCTGTGCCTGGCACTGTGTCAGTCTCCTTACATGTATTCTGTTTGCCAGATGGTAGTATTAAATTCTGATTCTGAAAATGAAAGAGCTGAAATTTAAACTTAGAAAGGTTTATTCAAAACAAAACCACCAAAAGTCAGGATTAAGATCCATGTTTTGGCTAACTCTGGAGTGCACAGCCATATGCTAACCACTCTGGCTTTCACAAGGGCATAGGGAGGTGTGGGTAAGAAATAGACCAACACACATCATTGTGGTGACAGTGTCTCCACAAGAATGAATATTCTTCTTCTTTTTTTTTTTTTAAGTTTACTTCAAATTTTTTCTTCCCATTTTATTACTGCAAAATTTAGAGATTATATTGTCTCCATATTCGGTACCATTGAGTTGAGTCTCACTAATAGTAACCCTATGTACAGAAAAACAAAACACTACCTAGTACTGTGCTATCCTTGTAATACTTGCTGTGTTTGAGGCCACTGTTAAATTCACTGTGTCAATCCATCTCAGTGAAGATCTTCCTCTTTTTCATTGACCCTCTCCTTTACCAAGCCTGATGTCTTTTTCTAGGAACTGGTGTTTCCTGATCACGTGTCCAAAGTACATGAGACAGAGTCTCTCCATCTTAGCTTCATCCAACATCAATTTTTAATTTTTCTGGCAGTCTATGATATATTCATTATTCTTTGTAACAACATAATTCAAAAGCATCAATTCTTTGCTCTTCCTTGTGCATTGTCCAGCTTTCACATGCATGTGAGGTGATTGAAAATACTGTGGCTTGGGTGAGGAGAACCTTCATCCTCAAAGTGACATCTCTGTTTTTAAAACTTTTAAGAGATCTTTGGTAGCAGATTTGCCCAATGTAGTGCATCATTCAGTTTCTTGACTGCTGATTCCATGGGTGTGATTGTAGGTCCAAATGAAAGGAAATCCTTGACAACTTCTTTGTTTTCTCCATTTATCATGATGCTTATTGGTCCAATTATGATTTTTTTTTAATTTTTTTAAATTTTA
>NW_006921592.1:2367134-2388917 GCF_000298275.1 Orycteropus afer afer | reverse complement strand
TGCTGAATCCGGATGGCTTTTGTGATGCGTGCTGAGTTCGGAGGAAGTTCCTTGATACCTGCTGAGACTGGAGGGCAGATAAAGGCCCTAAGGAGTGTTTAGAATTCCAAAAGTCCTGTTAGTATTGCTGACACTAAAAGGTTTCTGGTTAAAGATTTTCCTGGAGGCTGCTAGAACTCTGGCTTCAGATCGACTCACATAGTCAATACTGAAGGCTGTAATAGTCTTTGATCTTGATCAGTAAGTACTTTAAGTCCCCTTTGCTTTCTGCCAATAAGATTGTGCCATCTGCATATCATGAGTTGTTGATATTAGAGATTAAACAGCAATGGAAATATTTTAGAGAGAACTCAGGACTGAGAATTGGAGCTGTGACATTGAGTACACAGTCAAAGAATAATTGTTCTGTTTCTCCACTCCCTTTTTTTTCAAGTTCCGCTGAGATTCCTCTTTTGGCCTATTCTGGTCTAAAGTTGGGACCTCTGGTAGTGTAGTGCCTAAGGCACTTGACTGCTAACCAGAAGGCTAGCAGTTCAAACCCACCAGCCACTCCTCAGAAGGAGGGTTGGGCAATCTACTTCCGTGGTGGTACCTCCTCAGAAACCCAAGGAGGGGTCACTATGAGTCAGGTCCAACTCGACGGCACATAACAACAGTCTAGAGCGGACTTAGCAGCTTATTGCCTGCAGCCATGCTGTTTCTCCTGACTGAAATGTTACTTGCCCCCATTCACTGTCAGGCTATCCCTTACTTATCCTTCAAGTCTCTGTATAAATATAGCATTTCCTTAGAAAGCTTTTCCTAACTCACTCAATGTTATGTGATTTACTAGACAATAAGTTCTGTGAGGCCAGGAATCTTTCTGAATCCCTAATCACGTAACACTATGTTTGACACATAAAACAAAACAAAACACAAAAACCCAAATCCACTGCCATCAAGTTGATTCCGACTCATAGCAACCCTATAGGGCAGAGTAGAACTTCCCCATAGGGCTTCTAAGGCTGCCAATCTTCATGGAAGCCTGCTGCCTTATCTTTTTCCCACTGAGCAGTATTATTACTTTGAACCACTAATAATACTTGTTAACTAGATGTATGGATGTAGTTGAAAAATGAAAGAGGAGAGAGAAGAAAGGAAGAAAAAGGAAAAGAAGATTGAGAGAAAGGAGAAAGGAAGAAAGAAAAATTCTCAGGCAGGTTATACAATAAACATATTGTAAATGAAAAAGCAAACACAGAATTGGAGACCAATAGAAATGAGTTCAGTTGTCAGACCTTGCAGTCACTTGATCTTTGGCTTTGAATAAGTCATTTCCCTCTCTAGATACCTATGTGTTTTTATCAGTAAATTAGAGTGTGAACTTAAAGACAAGTAGAACTTCACATCTCTTCAAACCCTGCATATGCAACTGCTAAGTGTATAACCAAAAAATCCAAAACCACACCTATTGCCTTAAAGTCACTTCTTCATTGCGACCCTATAGGACAGAGTAGAACTGTCCCATAGGATTTCTAAGTCTGTAATCTTTACAGAAGCAGACTGCCACATCTTTCTCCTGCTGGTCATTTAATTAACAGCCAAGTGCTTAACCACTGTGCCACCAGTGCTCCTTGTGTTAATGGAAGTGTTCTCAAATGCCTAATAGGCACCTCTCTACTTCTCTTCCAACAACCCACAGCCTGAACGACGCAAATCTGTTTATACTCTGTCACTCCAGCTTTTATCTCACTAAGCTGTCTAAGACTGTTGACAATTCAGTAGGGTCCTTAAAAATCAATTCTTAGACTTCTGTTTCTTTGTAATCAGTAAGTTCCACTATGTTTTGACTGAAGGAAACAAAAAACAAATTTAAAAAAAGCGTTTAAGAGCCTTACAGCAAGAATGATAGGCTGTGCCATTTATTGGAATGCAGAAATGTCATTTTGTTGGACTAATGCTGTTATCTAGGTTTTCTTGATTAGAAATTTTCCTGTGGCAGCCACGCTTGATGGAACTGTGAGTGGGAGGGATGGCAGACTAGCTTGTTTATACAACTAGCAGACTCTTGTATGTTTCTGATTAGATCTGGTGTGATGTATTTCACTGAGGCTTCGGAGTATGCCTGCCACATCATCCAATGTTCTCCAGGCTGTTAACCAAGAGATAAAGTGGACCACACAGGCAGCTACAATGGACATGAAGTGTGTGGGCAAGAAGTACCATCTTGTAACTCCATTTTGTAACAATTGTGCTGAGTGGATGGACAGGGCTTAAACTGAAACCCTTTCCCTCTACTCTCACACACACACACACACACACACACAAGTGTGTGAAAATATGCATGTGTCAGCTTGTACTTTCCAAGAAGTCATACATTACATGCACACATATCACATGCATTCCAACAAATGTCAGGTATGCATGTGCCCCACTGAGTTTTAGGAAAGTCTGAGATTTTCCCCAGGAAAATTAAATCATCAAACATTGGGTCTGTGTTACGTTATTCAAACTTTATATGTGGTATTTCCTAGGATACTGTCAAAAGGGGGAGATAATCATAAGAATTGATTAAGGGAGGGTGGTTGAGATACACTTCATACTCTTGCTAAGTAAAGGAAAAGGAAATGTTGAGTTTATACATAATGTCGTATACCTTTCAAATCTTCATGTAGATTGCCTTCTGTTGTTTTGTGTTATTGCTGATGTTTCTGTTGTTGCACGATTATTAATTCTGACTCATAGCTATGCCCTTTGGGTTTCCGAGGCAGTAAATCTTTGAAGAGGTGGATTGCCTAGTCATCTTCTATGGAGTGTCTGGTGGGTTTGAACTGCCTGCCTACTGCTTAGCAGTCAAATGCCTTAGGCACTACACCACCAGAGTTCCTTATTGTCATTATATAAGCTTAATAAATACTTGCAGTCACATGGTAATGGTTTGTACTAAATGCTGCATAATTTAAAAACCACTACCTTGTATTTGCCTTTGTATTTTTAATCGTCTTTGAGTAAGTGTCTATTGATCTGTCACCATCACTGAACCACCTAATGCTTCCTTTGACCTAAGGTGCAAAGGAATTACCCAATTCCCTGTGCAGCCATTTTGCACAATTCCAAACTGGAAGTTGCTTCATGATGATAGGCAGCTACTCTTCCTCAGACTACTGCAAACGTAGCCTTCTTTCAAAATAATTCTAAGTCTGGCAAAAATAAAAAACCTGGGACCAAAAACTCTATTTCAAAAAGTTCTTTGCAAGATAAATCAAGGGAGTTCTTTTGTGCATTCACCTACTACTTCAAAAATTTTATGCCAACAAATGTGTAATTAAGTTTATTCACTGGTAACTTTTCACATTTAATACCCAAACCAAACCCACTGCCATCGAGTTGATTCCAACTCACAGCAACACCTACTGGGTTTCCAAGGCTGTAAATCTTTATTGCTTCATCCTTCTCCCAAGAAGCAGCTGGTGGTGGGTTTATACTGCTGACCTTCTGGTTAGCAGCGAAATGCCTTACCCATTAAGCCACCAGAGTTCCTTATTATATTAAAAATCAAGGTATATATTACCATGGTTCATAATAACAAGTGGGTATTACTTTGTGATGCACATCAAAACATTATTGTTATTATTACTTAGTTATTATGTTAGGAGCTCTGATGATGCAGTGGTTCAAACATTTGGCTACTAGTGAAAAGGTCAGTAGTTTGAGCCCACAGCTGCTCCATGGGAGAAAGATGAGGCAGTCTGCTTCTGTAAAGATTTAGAGCCTTGGAAACCTTATGGGACAGTCCTACTCTGTTCTGTAGTGTCTCTATGAGTTGGAATTGACCTAATGGCAGTGGGTTTAGTTTGGTATTATTATGTTAAAAATGTTTTCATGTATCTGGAACTATTTCTTTATTGTTTTTTATGCATAGAAGGGTACACTGTATACTATATACTAAGACAAACATTAGACTAACTGATGGTGATATGAACCATACCTAACTATTCCAAATTACATTCAAATTAAATGTCTTAAAGACAAATTTAGGAAAGGAACTCTTTCATAATGAAGAAATTACCTGTAATTAAATGAACTGGGTCTCTGGAAAATCCAGAAGGCAGTGTCAATAATACATCCCCAGTAAGTGAGAATTGGTTGCACCGAGTTTATATGGTCTAACTAAAAGCTATGCCAAGGTGTCTGAGACACAAGTGCTTCCCAAGAAAATTGAAGAGGCATAATTTACAAAGAGATGTGACCTGAAGGCCCATGCTTCATGCATCCTAATTAAGTAAAGCAGTCACTGGAATTGCTTTCTGTCATCTGGATAAGAAGCAATTACAGTTACACTTCAGGTTGCTGGCTTGGTCAGGGAATATGGTATTGTATTTATCTGGCTCTTGCAATCAACTGAGAGTTAATAAATTAATGCCATAGTTGTGGATTTGTGATTTGACAGAGGGGAAATCTTTTAACTGCTTAGAAGATGGAAACTGAAACCCTCCATTTCTACATCATAAAGTTGTTGCTGTGGTTGATAGGTGCCATCAACTCATAACAACCATATAGGACTGAGTAGATTTCCTAGATTATAATCTGTACAGGAGCAGTCGCCAAGTCTTTTCTCCCACTGAGTGCTGGGTGGGTTTGAACTGCCAACCTTTCAGTTAGTAGCTGCATGCTTAACCATTGTGCCACCAGGGTTCCTTATTATAAATTTAGAGTTAGTGATTATTTTTCTTTTGTTTCTTACCAAAACTGAAAAAAAAAAAAAATCCCCAAAATTGTAAGAAAGCCATGTCTGCATCATTAATTTGAGTTTTAACAAAGTGTAAATAAAACTGTAATAGATTTCTTTACATAACATCCTTTATTTAATTCTATTTAATAAGTATCAAACTATGTTTTATGCTCTGACCCCTGACTAGGTTTAGGTAAACTCATACAGGGCATGGTCTGTGTGCTTTTTCTTTGAGAGATCCTAATGATAGCAGGTCCCTAATACAAGCTTGATGAAGGACTTAATATTTGTATCATGTTTTTATACAATATATGAATTCCCTAATTTAAATCTTTTGTAATGTCTCATAAAATATTTTAATTCTCTACAAACAGCTTGTGAATTTGTTGTTAGAAGAGCTCTGGGAAGATAGAAAAGTTTGCATCCATTGGTCTTTTTGGGAGTTTTGCCTTTCGCTCCTTGGAAAATCTACCCTCTATAAATTGCTGGTTACTTGATGGGTGGAGTTAGCTGAGCAATTGTTAACCAAGTTTTTACTAGTTAAGAAAAACAAATGTGCTTAAATGGACCAGCTTTTGGAATAACTCTTCTTAAGAGGTGGGTCTACTAATGGAAAGAATTGGACTGGAGTTACCAGCAGATTAGGATTAGGCTACTGTTAGGAACTACCCACTGTGAAAAACAAAAAGGTAGAGAAAGTACTATTGACATTCTGTAGCAGCTAAATAATATATTTAACATTTTTTTTCCCAAAGAATGGATGAACTAGAACAAGATTTAAAGTTATTTCTAATTAAATTTTCCAAGAAATAAATTTTCAGAATGTGTGCCTGCACTCACGTATACAGACAAATACCCAGTAGTATTCTGATAAATGTTTAATAACAGCTCTCTGAAAACTATAGTAATAAAACTCTGATTTGTAGCACTGTCAGTTTCCATAATGTAAATACCTCCCACCATGGCCCAAGGTGACAACACTAAAATGCAGAGTTGAGAAGACAAGTGTACAATCAGCTCTTATGCTAAAGCCAAACCTCTCCAGCACACCCCATCGCCATATACCATTTAACCTCTAATATCTCAGAAATTGAATCCTACAAATCAGATGTAAGCAAAAACAAAGCAGTTGGGGTTGACTCTGACTCATGGCGACCCCATGAGTGTCAGAGTAGAACTGAGCTCCCTATAGAAGACCCAAATCCAGTATAAAATTACCTAGACTTTTATGAATAAAATATTTGCTTATTATTTCACCATGTTTCAGTAAACTAAATAGATAAAGATTACCTTATTTTGAGAATAAACTCAATTTAGCAAAACCTGTTGAATTGAAATGTGATATCTCTACATGTGAAGTCTTTTATCAACCCTTCCACCATTTTACCACTGACTCATACTTACTGATTAAATGGGTGCTACCTGGATCGCCACTATTCCAAACAGAGCTGTGGCATGGCAAGCATGATAACTCAGAAAGGCCAGTTTTGAAGATGGGCTTTGTATATCAAAGCCAGCTGTGTCCCGGTGACCTGGGTCTCAGCACTGCCTATTTCCTAGAACATCTTGCTCTTGCTATTTGACTTCCCACCAGTTTAGGAGCCTTTGTTTCCTGTGTTTCTTATTGCTTCAGAGACTGCAACCCCCATATGCTAGAGATAATGATATGAATTGTCAGTGAGAAATCACATAGGTGGCAAAAGAGTCCAAGGAAAATGCAATATAAGTGTTTAACTCTACTTATAATCAATAATTGGCACTAAGTAAAGTGAGGAGTCATAATCAAGGTAAATGGGACTATGATGGATAGATAGCTAAATGGAGTCCAGGAAGCAATAGAGTATAACACAGAAAGAAAGATGACATTGAACCCAAATATGTAAAAAGTGCCTGACAAGAAGAAAGGTCATTTTCCTTGCAGATTCTGGAAATTTAGTTAATATTTACTGTGAACCCATGATGGCGTAAAAGCCAATGTAACATAACAAAGAGCATGATTCTGGCACATTATAAATTGGCAGCCTCTAATTAGCAAAGATTTTCCAAAATTTACTCAATTATGACCTTATTGAAGTTAAATAGAAACTTAGTTGTACATGCATCCTTGACAAAATTTTATAATGAAAATCAATGACAAAACAATCTAGCATGTCTTTCCTTATAAAGAGATGGAATACTTCATTACCTCCAAAATCTGCTAACAAGATACTAAAAGCTAATAGTAAGGATCACAAAAGAAAAACTGTTGTAAAACAGATGTAAAATGGACACATATACCCTCAGTGTTTGTTTTTGTTTTTTTTTAAAAAAAACCCTACATTTTTCAGACTTGAGATGAATTGGATGCACATCATCAATCTATGGGTCCAGTTGTTTTCATCATGCATACTTACATATCATCCCTAGTCAGTAAAATATTACTACCTGTTGGTAGACAATTTTTCACTGCTTTTCATAAGATTTTCAGGGGCCAAGTTTTTCAGAAGTAGGCAGCCCCAACTTTCTTCCTAGTCCGTCTTAGACTGGAAACTCCACTGAAACTTGTCCACATGGGTGACCTGTTGGAATTTGAAATACCAGCGGCATAGCTTCCAGCATCGCAGCAATACACAAGCCACCACCGTATGACAAACTGACAGAAGAGTGGGGGGGACCTGTCCCTGGAGAAAGATAACATGCTTGGTAAAGTACAGTTAGCGGAAGAGGGGAAGACCCTCAATGAGATGGATTAACACAGTGGCTACAGTGACGTACTCAAGCATAGCAAAGGTTGTGGGGTGGCTCAGGACTGAGAGGTGTTTCGTTCCATTGTAAATGGGGTCACTATTACTTGGAACCAACTCAACAGCACCTGACACATCTAACAACACCAACATTTGTGTAGACAGAATGGCTATCCTCTTAACCTACACTTGACTTAGAAATCTTCTCCCTTCTTTCTATTATACTACTATCTCTCCTCATTTCTGATGTTCTACTCAGACTGTATTTTAGAATATGTCAGCTTAATGGTGGATTGATAACCTGATATTTTAGTACCCACATGGAGGAAGAGCCTCAAAATGATCTAGTTCAGTTAAACAGGAAGCCCCACATTTCAGTGGTTCTCAAATTACGGTTCATGAAATTATATCTTCTGAAGGAATCAGTAGCCAAGTGCATTTAAAGTATGGTTAGTCCAATGTCTCCAGCTTTCACCCTTAAATTGAGAGTTTTACATATGAAAAGGAAATGTATAAATCTCCCCTGATCTCAAAACTGGAAATTCCACAGCCCTAGTAACACTGCCTCGGAAACCCAAGGAGGGGTCGCTATGAGTCGGGGCCGACTCGATGGCACATAACAACAACAACAACAAAGCGGAATATAGGAGTCTCCAGGTTATGCAAAAGGTGATGTATTCACCTGCTAACCAAAAAGCTGCTGGTTTGAATCTACCCACAGGTAGGTACCTCAGAAGAAAAGCCTGATGATCTACTTCCAAAACAGTGAACCTGTGAAAACCCTATTGAGTACAGTTCTACTCTGACACCCATGGGATCACCATAAGTCAGAATCTACTCAATGGCCAATGACTCCTCCCCCCCAGTAGAATATAAGTAGGTATGATATTTTTTAGTATTAATAAACTATTATCAACAGCAGACATAAAAATAATGGTAATTGTTATACTTTCTTAAATATCTACTGTGTGCCAGTTATGTGGCTTTCTTAAGAACCTACTATGTGTTCGTTACTATACTAGGTATTTTGTACATGTTGAATCCATTATTCATAGCATCCTGATAAGGAACTTACCATTATCTTGCTTTTACGTATGAAGAAACTGAATCTTAGAAAAGTTCACAGAGAAATATGGGATAGAAGCAAAATTCACGTTCAAATTAGGCTGACCATAATTCTGTCTTCTTACCTGTGAGAATATTGATTATAAGATCTGATGCGGCTATGTTGGTCTTACTCATCTTTCTCTTTCTCAAAATGTCAAACTCACTGCCATCGAATTGATTCCAACTCATAGTGACGTACCCGTTGGGTTTCAAAGGTGATAAATCTTTACGGAGGTAGATCGCTCCATCTTCCTTCTGCGGAGCAGCTGTTGTGTTTGAACCACCAACCTTTTGGTTAACTGTCAAATAAATGCCTTAGGCACTGTACCACCAGAGCTGTTTATCTAATAATTTTCTTGGTATTCAATGTATGTGAGTGAGTTGAAACAATTATTGGATGCCTTTCCTATGTTCTAGTTAGTTGTCTTGCTTTTTTCCATCTGTAAAGTGAGAATTATAATATTAAAAATTTTTGTTCAACTTTGAGACATCTAACGAGACCATGTGACTCAATGTGGTTGCATTTTAATTCCTCTGCATGCAAGGTAGGGAATAGTAGGCAACCCAGATATATTCTAGATAAAGGCTGAAATGTACAGTGGTCATAGACTAAAACATTAGATAACCTTTAATATCTAATAGAATAGTTAGAATTTTTTTCCTTTAAAACATTTACCTGAAACTGTATTGATTGATGTCAATCTGTTGTTCTTTGTGTAAATATTGGCTGTATTTCCAACCTAGAATTAACTACTAGTATTTTTATGGACGTTTTTCCAGTCTTCTTCTTTGGAACATACTTCTTTATTTAAATTTAAAAAAAGAAGGAGTGATGTCATATGTATAGTGTTTTATAACCTGCCTTTTAAAATGAAATATTTTTATGTAGTTTCTTAGTGGCTACATAATATTCCTTTCTATAGGTGAACCATACAATTTCTCTTGATAGACTTCAAAAAAAAAACCTTTTGACTAGTTTCTCTGTGTGTGTGTATGTGTATGTGTGTGTGTGTGTATATATATAAATAATAGGAGATCTGGTAGTGTAGTGCCTAAGGCACTTGACTGCTAACCAGAAGGCTGGCAGTTCAAACCCACCAGCCACTCCTTGGAAGGAAGATGGGGCAATCTACTTCTGTAGTGATACTGTCTCGGAAACCCAAGGAGGGGTCACGATGAGTTGGGTCCAACTCCACGACACATAACAATAACAACATACATATAATATTCAAATGTATATGTCATATATATATATATATGTGTGTGTGTGTGTGTGTATGTGTATAATTTTGTTGTTGTTGTTATGTGCCGTCAAGGAGTGGAGAACCATCTTCCTTCCGAGGAGTGACTGGTGGGTTTGAACCTCCAGCCTTCTGGTTAGCCGTCAGATGCCTTAGGCTCTATGCTACCAGAGCTCCTATATATATATAATTATTTATAATTTTAGAACTCAGAAAAAAGGTATACAAAATCATTTTAGAATCTAGAAACAAAAGATAAAGATTAAAAGATGGAGAAGAAACAAGGGTTTTACCAAACGATCTAAAAAGAGAAAGTATCCAATCTTTCTATTTATAGATGATACAAATCTTATCTAGGGAATGAGTTGACAGATTAATGAAAATTTCAAAAAGATCTAGTGAGACATGGTGTATGTGCTTTCATGGGGAAGGGTAAGACATTTGCACAAAACAATTTTAAGAAGAGAATCTTTGGATCTGGAAAGCTTGTTGGCTGTTTTCCCACGTGTAAAACACCTCTTCTCCAACCATTAATCGTTTTTAGAAAGAGTCCCAGGAAGTCAAAAGGAAATTCTTGTTCTGATGTGGTTCCCAACCAGTGATCTCTGATGGCACAGAGCCTAGGGCATCTAATTGCTAACCAGAAGTTTGGCTATTCAAACCCATCAGCCGCTCTACAGAAGGAAGATGAGGCAATCTACTTCCGTGAAGATTTACTGCCTTGGAAACCCAATCAGGATCTCTTTGAGTCGAAATCACCTCCATGGCATGGGTTTCAAGGCATGAATATGAATCTAGTTCCTGTACTTCCACAATGATAGACAGATATGAAGTAAGTTCAGTCTGAGATAACTAAATTGGTTACAGGATATGGTGGGTGTATGCTCTGACTTGAAAAGGTGAGGACTAAACAAACCTTAGGCCTGTACAATTTTGAAGGGTATAAATAAGATGGAAGTGGTGCTATTAATCAATTTCCAGAACATAGTACTTCTCTTCAAAGGGATTTTTTATAATTTAAGAATTTTATATAACTTAAGAAATTATATACCAATCAGTGGTAGATTCGATGTGCAAACCAAATCAAACTCACTCTTGTCGAGGCAGTTCTGACTTACAAACACCCTTCCTTGGGTTTCCGAGGCCATATCTCTACAGAAGTAGATTGCCCAATCTTCCTTCCAAGGAGTGGCTGGTGGGTTTGAACTGCCAGCCTTCTGGTTAGCGTCAAATGGCTTAAGCACTACACTACCAGATTCAGCACACATAGTAAATAATAAATGTTTAGAATTGGTTATCTTTAAAGGAAATACTGGCCAATATAAACACATAAAAAGGGTCAAAAAACTGTTTACGATAAGTGTGTGGATAGCGACCTGTTAAGGGAGTTTCATTAAGGGGAAGCATAAATGGTTAATCTACATACTGAAATCCTAAAGGTACTGAAAGAAAGAGCAACTGCTTATAACAAAATGTCCTCTAGTGACACTAACTAGAGCCACACAGTGGACTGGATTCTAGTGTGCTCATTCTGTGTTTGTGTGTGTGTGTGTGTGTGTGTTGGGTGGCTCATTGTTGTGTATGTTATGCCAACAGTGATAGCTGCCAAGTCATTGTTTGTCCTTATTAAAGAAGAAATGTGCCTGTACTACCAAAATGGTATATTCCCTAGGAGAGATGGTAGGTCATTAGCAAATATGTGTTTCATGTATTGTCATGCCCATAAATTATTTATATATATATATATATTCCTTTTCTACGAATCATTTATTCTGTACTAGTAATACTCAGGCTTTCATGGAGTGGAATTCTCACAGCTGTCATTCTGTAGGCTTCAGGGCTATTTCTATAGCTGCTTCTGCACCACTCTGACAAGCACATCAAGTCTATCTGCAGGGGATGCAGAGTCAACCACTTCAGCCTAGATCATTACTGCCTGTCAATCTTCATCAGTAAAGAGATTTTCAAAATAAGGAAAAAATTAACCAGAGGGACTAGAAAGTGATTAATAACATTTGTTTGGGGAATGAATGTTGCCCTAGTTTAGGTGCATTGTGCTTTTGCAAGGAATTAATGGGTTGCTGGTGCTGAGAGGTGAAGACATTACACCATTATCTCTAACTGGCACTGGATTCACATAGCAATATATTGGATATATTGGAAATCAAAGCCAGGGAAAAGGGGAACAGGTTTCAATGGGATGTATTGGTGAACCAATTTTCCTCTGCAAGCAACACTGCATACACCTGGATGGGAGAGTAGCCACCTAGACAGTACCGTGCTGCTTTGGCCTATTTTCATGTGGCTTTAGAAATCAGAGATGCAGAGGCATCAGTTCCCTCAGACACTGTGGGATGAGTTCAGTAATCAAAGTATCAAACTGCAGTAAATAATGAAAAAGTAGGAAAGCTATAGATTATGTTGTCATATATGATAAATGTTCTGCTCTCAGGCATAATACAATTAGCTAAGACTGTCTGAATGCCAGGCACTTTTCTAACCTGTTTATATATGATAACTTCTTTAGTCCCTTGGATGATCCTGTGAGATTCATATATTCTGAAGAACCTCAGGCTCAGACAAGTGATGATAGTTTGCTCAGGATCATTCTGGTAATAATTGACTAAGTGGATGGTGTATCTCAGGAAGCCAATTGCAGGGCTCATATTCCTAACAATTACACTGTGTTGCATATTTCAAATAATTCTGTATTCTGCCCCAGAAAGCACCATGACATTCCTTCCCTAGATTTTCATGCCTGTTTATGTTGAAGCTTGCCTCCTTGCTGACATCTCAGTTTCAGTCATTCTATTGTGTTTTTTTGTCGTGTTGTTGGAGTTTTCTTTGTCCATATATTTTTCTGTGCTGAGTTCATTTTGTTGTCAAGTATTTCCCCTGTTTTCTTCTTTATTGTTGGTTTTGTGCTTATAAAACCCATATGTTCTCCTTCCTTCTGGATTTGCTTAGTGAGATTGTTAATTTTCTCTGTGGTTATCTTGGAGTGAATTCTTGTATCTCTATTTTTAGAACAGTCTGTTCTATGAGGATATTGTCCTGTTTTCTTCTCATTTTGGAAGTTTGTACCTAGAACTTTTATTCCCTCTATTTGGTTAGTTGCTGTTGTTGTGTGCAGATTGGCTTCCTTGATTTTTAGAGTGCAATGTTTTATTGTTTTATTTTGAGTGTCTATTTCTGATTTGGTTTTAGTGTTGATGTCATGTGTCCTGATTTTGTTGTTCTCTGTTGTGGGTTCTCTATTTGAAGGACTTCCTTAAGCATTCTTGTAGGGTTGGTCTGGTTTTCACAAAATCCCTTAATTCCTGTTTGTCTGAGAATGTCTTGATTTTGCCCTCATATTTGATGGACAATTTGGCTGGATATAGGATTCTTAGTTGGAAGTTCTTTTCCTTCAGTGTTTTATATATGCTGCCCGATTGTCTTCTTGCCTGCTTGGTTTCTGCTGAGTAATCAGAGCTCAGCCTGACTGTTTGATTATTATAAGTAATATTTCTTTTGTCCTAGGCAGCTCACAAGATTCTTTCTTTGTCTTTGGTTTTGGAGAGTTTGATTATGATATGCCTTTGTGTTTTTCTCTTGGAATCTATCTTGTATGGGGTTCTTTGAGCTTTTTGGATAAATATCTTTTCTTCTTTCATTATATGGGGTATGTTTTCTGTTAGTAGGTCTTCCACAATTTTCTCAGTGTTTTTTTCACCTCTTCTTGTTCTGGAATTCCAAGGAGGCATATGTTGTTTCTTTTCATGTTGTCCCATAAAACTCTTAGGTTCTTGTCATTTCTCTTAGATCTTTGTTCTGATTTTTCTTTATACAGGCTGGTGTCCAGGGATTTGTTTTGCAGTTGGGAAATGCGTTCTTCAGCCAGTTCTAGCCTATACTTTTGTGATTCCACTATATTGTGCAGTTCTGTAATTTTGGTATTCATCTTCTGGATTTCTAACTGCTGTTTTTGTATGAGTTCTGATTATGTATTAATCTTGTTATTGTGTTCTTGAGTGGTTTCCCTGAGGTTTTCCAGGGTGCTGTCTGTGTTCTCCTTGCTTCTATTTGGGATTTCCTTAAGCTCTTGTAGAGTTCTATAAACATACCTTCTAAATTCCTTTTCAGATAATTCTGTTGCCTCCTCTTACTCCATGTTTAATGAGACTTTTATTTGGGATTTTACTTCTGTTGTCTTATCCTGTTTTTGTTTGTTTGTTTGTTTGATTCGAGGTTGCCTATTGTCCTGGATATTTTGAAGTTGTTTTTACCTGTTAGTTATGTATTGATTGATTTGTTTTGTCTTGGTTTTATGATTTAATATTTTGAAAAGGTGGAGCTGATGTATTTTATATTTTTGGCTATTAATTCAGGTGTGCTGGGTTGCTCTTCAGTTTTCTTTGTGATAATGGAATCACTGTGTGAAATGTGGGTGAAGGTCTCTGTTTGTCGTAAAGGGAGTTTAGGATTCAAGCCAGCAGGTGTTATGTTTGCTTAATGTGGATTTTCTATTGGGTGAGGCAGGGAAGAGGTGGAGAAAGGAAGAGGAAAAGAGAGAAGGGAAGAAAAAAAAAAAGCTCCAAGGTGCCAGGAGCCATTTCTCGGGCTTTGAGTGGGCTGCTAATGATGACATTATACTGTTACTCACAGGCCCACAGCTCAAATTCAACAAAGACTCCAATTGTTAGGGTACTGGCACTTTCTGCCAGGTTCAGACAGTCACAAAAACCTCACTCTCCAGGCGCCTCCATGCCAAAAAGCTGACCTAGGATAACTGCCCTGATCCATGATGGGAGTTAATCCCAGGTCCGCCCACTTGCAGTGTTATTGGCCTCTCTGCTCCCACTTCAGTGGCACTCAGAGCCAGAGGGGTCTCTGCTCCTTCCCAGCGATCCCAAGTTTACTGATAAAAGCAGGTGCTGAAGGTAGATTCATGGCATGGCCTCGGGCTCTTGGGTGTGGTGCATTCTCTCCACTGCCCCAGGGAGGCCTCTGATGCCCTTTCTCGCCTACCAGTCAGCCTCTGTAGGACAGGTTAACCTGTTTGTTTCGTTCCCCCTCTGGGTAATTGCACTGCCTCTTTCTCCTTTCTAATCCTACTCCCCTGAGTTTGGCATACTCTGACTTAATGAGCTGTTCAGAGCACCAGAATCCTCATTTCACACTGCTGCACCTAGTTTTTCAGGCACTAAGATGCTAGCGGGAACTAGCATGTGCACTACAGGAGAGACGCCAGTTTTCCTCTCCAGATTTTCCAATTATACTTGCATTCGTGTGTGTGTATGTATGTTTATAAATAAAAAAAAAAAAAAAACACTGCCATCGAGTCAATTCTTTACAGGAATAGATACCTTCATCTTCCTCCCTCAGAGTAGCTGGTAGGTTTGCACTGCCAACTTTGAGGTTAGCAGCCAAGTGCCTTACCCACTATGCCACCAGAGGTCCATATACATGAGAGTGTGTTTGCTTAGTCTATACAATTTTATCACATCTATGTTCATGTATCCACACTGCAGTCAAGTTACAGAACAGTTCCATCACCACAGGGGTCTTTTGTGGTGTTTTTGTTTTTATAATCATATTTTTGTTTTTATAACCAAGACTGTCTCCTTTCTGCACATCCCCTCTCCTGTTACCAGTCTCTGTCAACTCCTAATCTGTCCTCCATTTCTAAAAATCTATCTTTTCAAGTATTTATTTTAAGTGGAATCACATAGTCTGTAACCTTTTGGGACAGGCTTTTTCTACTAAGCATAATTCTATGGGGTTCTTCCAAGTTACTGGATTTTTTGTTTTGTTTTGTTTTGTTTTTTGCTGAGTAGTATTCCACAGTTGGGTTAACATTTATCTGTTGAAGGATATCTCAGTTGTTTCCAGTTTGGAACTGTTAGGAATAAAGTTGCTATGAATATTCATGTACAGAGTTTTGTGTGAATGTAAGTTCTTACTTCTTTGGGATAAATATCCAAGAGTGCAATTGCTGAGTCATATGGTAGTTACATGCGTAGTCTTATAAGAAACTGCCAAACTGTTTTCCAGAATGACTTATTATTTTACCTTCCAACTAACAAAACATGAATGCTCTATTTTCTCCCTCTCCTCACTGGCATTTGGTAATGTCACTAATTTTTATTTTAGCCATTCTGATAGGTGTGTAGTGATATTTCCTGCCATTAATTTGCAATTTTCTGATGACTAATGATGTTGAACATCTTTTCTCTGTTAATTTGCCATCTGTATATCCTCTTCACTGAAATGCGTATCTTTTGCCCATTTTCTATTTGGATTGTATTCCTTTTTACATTGAGTTTTAAGAGTTCCCTACATATTGTAGGTACTAGTATTTTGTTGGATATATGACTTGAAAATATTTTCTCCAAGTCTATAGCATGTCTTTTATTCTCTTAACAAGATCTTTTGCAGAGCAAAACTTTTTAATTTTGATAAGGTCTAAATGATCAGTGTTTCCTTTCATGGGTCATGCTTTTAAAGTCAATATTAAGGATTATTTGCCTTGTCTAATATCTCAAAGGTTTTCCCCTTTTTCTTCCCAAAAGCTTTATAGTTTTACATTTGGTCTATGACCCATTTATAGTTATTTTTTGTTTAATGTGTGAGGTTTAGGTTGAGGTTCATTTGTTTATTTAGCATCTGGATATTTAGTTGATTTTGTGTCACCTGATGAAAAGACTGACCATCCTTGCTGCAGTGAATTGCTTTTACATCTTTGTTCAAAAATCAGTTGAACGGTTTGTGTGGGTCTGTCTGTGGCTTCTCTATTCCATTCCATTAGTCTACATATCTTTCTTCTTGCTAGTACCACACTGTTTTGACTACTGAATCTAGGAAGTTGGGAACTCTGGTTGCATAGTGCCTGAGGCATAATACTGCTAACCAGAAGGTGAGTGGTTCAAACCCACCAGCCAATTCTCAGAAGGAAGACTGGGCAATCTACTTCTGTAGAGACACTGCCTCAGAAACCCAAGGATGGGTCCCTGTGAGTCAGAGCTGATTCAATAGCAGTGAGTTTGGTTTTTGTTTGATTTCTTCTTGGGCACATCTTGGAAGATTTGTCTGATGTATTTATCTAACAAGTAGACTTCCAGGGTTTGCGCTAAGTATTAAAAGTGAAAATATTTGTTAGAGTTTGTTGCACAAATGCCTGGCACGTAGTGACACAGTGTCACCTAATTGATTGAAACTGAGCCTTATATTTATAACTTAATATTGTAATTTATGTGTAATATACACACAAAAGGGGAGCTCTGGTAGCATAGTGGCTAAGACACTTGCCTGCTAACCAGACGGCTGGCGGTTCAAACCCACCAGCCACTCGGAAGGAAGGTTGGGCAATCCTACTTCCGTAGTGATACTGCCTCGGAAACCCAAGGAGGGGTCGCTATGAGTCGGGTTTGACTCGACGGCACATAACAACAACAACAACATACACACAAAAAGGGAAGTTAATAAGATCTGTAGTATACTATTGGTTGGTAATACCTTCAGAATTTTCTTTACCTCTCTCCTATGATTTATTATTTTTAGTCTAAAGGAGATTGGGTCTGTCAAACTGCCAAACCCCTGCTGCTCAGTCTGACAAATAAATATTCCATTCAAAACAAAAATTTGTCCAAAATCTTTAACAACTTGAATTAAACAACTCTGGTTTATTGGCTTTCCTTTTGTTTCCCTTATTTTCACAAGGAAAGCTTTGGATTATCTACTGAGAACACAGAGCAAATTTGAGAGACCTCAAATGATAAAATGCAAAGTGTAAAGATAAAGGTAACATTCTTTAAATGACATTAAAAGTCAGTAAGTCTTCTAAGAAGTTCTATACCAATAAATAATCACTGTTAAATAAAAGTGTTTATACTATTACTTGCTTAGACTACAACATTGTATCAGATTCCTAAAGCATACAGACTAATTTCTACTTTGTGTGAATCTTTCTTCACCCCAGAGATCTATATTTTGAGTAGAACAAGGCTGGCAGTTCAAACCCACCAGCCACTCCTTGGAAGGAAGTTTCAGCAATCTACTTCCCTAGTGATACCACTTTGGAAACCCAAGGTGGGGTCACTATGAGTTGGATCTGACTCTATGGCAGCGAGTTTGGGTCTTTTCGTTTTAGTTATCTGGAATATGAAGAATTATCTCAAGCCATGGCTAAAGCAATAACAATATTACCTGTTTAGCACTCTGGGCTTCACAGTGACATTACCCACACTAGTAAAAACCCAAGAAAGTCTATTCTAAGTGGCTGTCAAGGAACCAAGAGAATGCTCAGTATCTGAAGGTTTATGAGAAATTGTCAGAATGACCAAATGGGCATTCAACAGAAGAAGGACTAGTTTGCATATAATTTGAGTCTTAAAATGGTGATATTTTAAAAGAAGGGTTACTGCTAAAAGAGTAACCCATCCATTGTTCAAGTTCCAAATGTAACAAGAAAATGAACTTATCTCTCATTAACCTGATAAAATATTACAAGATGAAATGCTTGGGATTCATTGTATTTATTTTTTCAAAGACTTGTACAGAGGAATAAGGGTGTTATAAAAGATATTAGTGTAAAGTTAACCACTGAAACAAAATTAGAAACTTCCTTAAATACCAAAGTAAGTTAAAGAGAGATGGAAAAAAAAGAAAGGAAATGGGATACATACATACACACACACACACACACACATCATATACACATATAAATGCATACTCATTCTGTATAGCAATATAAAATATAACAAATACACCAGTAGGCATATCATTATAGCATAAAATAATAAGACAAAGTTGAGACCAAGCGTATCAACCATACCAATAAATGCAAATGGGTTAAACTCACCAATTAGAAGAGGAAAATCTTTTTAGATTAAAAATTAAAAATATAAAGCCTAAATCAATGCTGTATATAAAAGTATACCTAAAACATTTTGAAAAATAAAGAAATTAATAATGTTAAGGAGCTCTAGTGGCGCTGTGATTAAAGCTGCCAACCAAAAAGATTGTGGTTCAAACCACCAGCCACTCCATGGGAGGAAGATGTGGTAGTCTGCTTCTGTGAAGATTTATAGCCTTGGAAACTCTGTGGACAGTTCTGCTTTGTCCTGTAGAGTTGCTATGAGTCAGAATTGACTTGATGGCAGGGTTTTTTGTTTTGTTTAGTTTTGTTTTGTTGGTTAGCCAAATGCAAGCCATAAGAAAACCAGGATTGCCATCCTGGTATTAATCAATGTAGAGTTCCATTTCCAACTGAGTTTTTATAATTCTGAAGGCCACAATTTACCATGAAGACCCTTAGTAATTAACACCTACCATCAAGTGATCCTCTTCATAAAGCTGAAATAAATAGACTTGCAAAGAGAAGTAGAAGCACTAAAGATAGAAAATTTTCATACTTCACTTTTAGGTCAAGTAGAACAAAATGTAAGAAGGAATGTAAAATTACTGTGTAACAATTATTAGGGTAGATCTTTTGAATGTGTACCAAAATTTATTTCACAATAATAAAGACTATATATGGAACACTCACAAAAATTATCACATATGAAGTGATTAATATCTCAGTTCCATAAAGTAGAAAAAATACAAATAATTTTTATCATCACAATTCAGTAAAATAAGAAAGTAATAACAACAAAATGCTCTTCCACTTGAAACTTAAATGTAAAACTCTCCAATAAACCACTCAAAGTAAAATTGCATAATTTCTACAAAATAATGGTAATGAAAGCATCACATAGCAGAGTCCATCTATACAGTGATTGTGGAAAAACTTAAAATGTTAAAAACTTGTATGAATAAAAAATTAAAGAATGAAATCAAGAAATTAAATGTTAACTCAAAACAGTAAAAACAAGCAACAAACAAACCACAAGGAAGCAGAAGAAAGGAAATGATAACTGCAAAAGCAGAAATTAATACAGTAGAAAATGAAGGAAAAGTAGAGTGAAGAAATAAGTCAGATGCTAGTTCTTTAAAAAACTCAGTATAAATAAATCATTACCAAACCTAATAGATGTATGTATATGTATTGTGGGGGAAATCACAGCTATACAAAATAAGGGCACTGGGCAGATACTTTATTGTTAAAACTACTTTATGCAAATATATTTAAAAATCTAGCTGAGGTATACAATCTCCTTAGAAAACATAATTTATAAAATTGTCCATAAGAATGAAAAACTTAAACAGACCAATTTCCATGAAATAGAAATAGCTATCAAAACACTCTCTCATTAAAAAGCTCCTGGTCTAGATACTTTTGCAAGTAAATTCTACCAAACCTCCAAAGGCCTGGTAACCCTAACTGTGTCTGAATTGCTTCACAGCACAGACACACAAAACATAAAACCTTCCAGAGTATCATTAGGAAACAAGGATGATTGATTCATAAACATTACCAAGATAGCATAGAAAGGAAAACAGTACCTTATCTCACTTAGGAAAATAAATGTTAAAGCCATAAATAAAATATTAGCACACAGAATCTAACAGCACGTTTGAAAATACTTTGTTGGCAAGAGGCATGTATTATAGAAATTTAAGGGTAGTTCAATAGCAAAATATCCATCAATTTTTTTGCCATTATAATAGATCTAAGGAGAAAAATCATATATTGTCTCTTGATGTAAAGCCAAAATTAACAAAACAGGAACTGATGAAATTCTTCTGTAACATGATTCATTTTCTCTCTGTTTCTTTATATGTACAGTTCTTTATATGTAATGTGTGTGTGTGTATGTGTGTGTGTATATATGTTTGTATAAATACAGCGAGATCTCTCTCTCTCTCTTTTTAAAGAGGTTGGCTGCTAACCAAGAGGTTTGGTAGTTGGAACCCCACAAGCCACCCTGTGGTAGAAAGTTGTGACAGGGCACTTCTGTAAACATTACAGTCTTGGAAACTCTACGGGGCAGCTCTACTCTGTCCTGTGATCACTATAGGGTCACTATGAATGGGAATCAACTAAATGCCCACATAAACACAAACTTATATATATATGTGTGTGTGTGTGTGTGTGTGTGTGTGTATCTCCACAAATCAACATCATTGAGGAACATAAGACATTATTCTACCACTGATTCATACTGCATTGGAGCTGCTAGTCAATGAAATCAAATAAGAACAAATATACAAAGGTATATGAATTGGAAAAGAAGTATAATTATCTGTATTTACAGCTAATATGACAGTATATCTGAAAAATCTTAGATACGCAATATGAAACAAACATAAAGCATAAAAGAATTCAGTAAGCTGTCAGAATATAAAATACACAAATGAACAATATTAGTTTTAACACATATAAACAAAAGCAGTTAGAAGGAATATTGGGAGAGAAACTTCAAGAAATAATGACAACCCTGTATGAGAAAACTTCAAAAACACTCAAAGAAATATACAGAATTAGAATTGAACAAGTTCATATGTAAATGTAATACTGTCCTAATAAAATATAATAAATTTTGTTCTTCCTGGAGGTAAGTTGATTTTAAGTTTCATATGTGATAAGAAACATCTAAAAATAACAAGCAGTAAGTGGGGGAAGGACTAGCCCTAATAGATATTAAAGCAAACTATGAAGGTCCAATGTAGGATGATCCATGAATAGACAGCTGAGACAAAGGACAGAGCATAGAATCAAAAAATAGGTTCATGGACACAGGAAAGTTTAATGCGTGACAAAGTGGCATTTCTAATCACTGAGGTAAAGGTAGTCTTTTTAACGAATAGTGTAGGGAAAACTGGATACCTGTTTGGAAAAAAGATAAAGTTGCATTCGTACTTCATACCATGCACACCAGAATAAACTTTAAATCAGTCAATGATCTAAGATTAAAAAAATGAAACCATGTAAGCACTGGAATAAAATAAAATACAAGGGAATTCCTGTATGATCCTTATGTGGGAAAAACCTTTCTAATATGGCTCAAAATCAGGGTGTAGTAAAATAAATTTATAAATTTGATTGCATAAAAATCTCTTACTTTAAATAAAAAAG
>NW_006921592.1:2364555-2365889 GCF_000298275.1 Orycteropus afer afer | reverse complement strand
TCAAACCCACCAGGCACTCCTCAGAAGAAAGACTAGGCAATCTACTTCCATAGAAATACCACCTCAGAAACCCAAGGAAGGGTTGCTATGAGTCAAATCTGACTCCACGGCGATGGTTGCATATTTGTTTTTTTTTGTGTAAGGTTCCTATCTATTCTTTCAAGTTACAGTTGTCTGTTTGATCTTACATACATAAATCTTAGAAGGACATAATGCTTAAGGCAGACAACCTCCTAAATTACTGTCCAAAGTATAATCTTTAAGCCTTAAAGCCAAAATATCGCCTTACGTCATCTTAAAACTAAACAACAGTTTAACTTAACCACTATTTCTAGTAGCAAAATACTTGAAACAATCCAAACGTCCATCCAGAGAAGACTTCCCAAATGAACTTTGTGCAATAAATTACTACAAATGCAAAGATAGACATACCTCGAGTAAAATCACTTTGAACTACTATGGACTGATTTTTAGGATATGCTGTTAAGTACAAAAGCAAAGATTAAAGGATTCAAAATCTAGATTTCAAGCAACATCCAGACAAATCCAGATTGTGGAAAGTTGTATAAGACACCTAACCCCAGGCCTCTAAAAATGTCCATCTAATGAATGACCTGAAATACAACAATTTAAAAGTCAGTGGACCTGTTCTAGATTAAAAGACACTAAAGAGCTTTGACAACCAAACGTAGTAAGTAAGTAGTGATTGTGTTTTGGATCCAAAAACAACAGCAAAAATTAATGACATTTTGGGAATATTTAAATATGGGCTGTGTATTATATCATATTTATCAATGTTAAATTTCTTGGTTGTTATATTGCCATTGCAGTTGTGTAGGAGAATGTTTTTGTTCTTAAGAGATACTTGTTGGAGAATTTAGAAGTGAAGTGTCTTAATACCTGCAACTTGCATTCAAATGGCTCAGATTATAAAAGGATGGATATAGAGGATCTAGGTGAGTGCACATTTCATTATCATTTTAACTCTTTTGCATATTTGAAATTATTCAAATGGAAATCTGGGAAACAAAAGGGATGTCTAGGACAGAACATCAGATTTTGAACTTTTAATAATGTTAGAAAGTCATAAATTGATCATCATAGCCAAATAAGCATTCACTGAATGTTATTTTTGAGGCATAGTAAGAGTCAAAAGAATCTACTTGGGTTGTTAAGGAATAGGCCTTTGTGGAGGAAGAGATCCAAAAGAATTAAAGGAAAAAAATAATATGCTGCATGAAGATTTACTGACAATAACAATGTACAATCGTCTTGTGAATCTGAAACGTTGGTATTTTATTTTTCTGAGACCTCTCGTTAAAATGTAGTCACTT
>NW_006921592.1:2362166-2363230 GCF_000298275.1 Orycteropus afer afer | reverse complement strand
TTTTCTTTTTTACAGTGCCTCTCTTGTCCCTGGCTCTTTTCCTTAATAGACAGTGCATGGTGTCCAAGAATTTAGAATAATATGGCATGCCTCTGCAGAATGCATTCAGATTGGTAGGGTCCAAAACTGCCAGCCAAAGACCACATACACCTGTATCAGTGCGTTGGGAAATGCTTTACTCACATAGGGAAAAGACAAGTGAGATCAACTAGAGAGTGCTGGTCTGCCATGGCCACCAGGCTCATACTTTATATGGCTAGTGCAGGGCAGATGTTTTAAGTTCATTCCTCTTGTGCCTTATAAAGACACCTTTTCCTCTCTGCCAAGAACAAATGGAGAAGAGGGGTTGGCCAGGTGCCATCTGGTGCCTGCATATGTGCAAGAGACAGAGAAGGTGACTGTGTGCCCAGAACATAGGAAAGACTTCTATGATAAGAAAAAGGAACTGGGAGGGAGAAGGCAACCCAATTCCCATCCTCCTTATCAGAGAATGTTCTGGGCCCAAGGGCTTTATTTAGACAGCCTGAATGGGAGGTGTAGAGGCAGACCATTCCCCCCAACAACTAGTATCATTGTAATTTTTGGAACTGGAACTATAAGGTGTCAGAAGTCTTAGGCTTGCTTAACATGGCCTCAGAGGAGAGAAGAGCATGTAAGAATGTGAGGGAAAATGGTATATATATATGTCTTTTTCTATATCACAGTATTTGTTAGTTATCTTAGGGTTTATAAACTGAATTAGAAGATGCAATGACTACTTAATTGGCTATAGACAGAACCTGTACCTCCCCCAGACTGGACTCCTGGTTCCCAGGACTCAAGTGACCTGGGACTGGATTTGAGTCCCAGAGGCTCTAATCATCAGAATTCACTCAAATAATCCATCCATTAACCATCTTTCAAGCGATTTCTACACCAATATTTCCCCTGACAGAATGGAAGGCAATTAGTTAGAACTGAGGAAATTTAACAGCCCAAACTATTATTTTGTATTTTTCATTTAATTCATTGAGGTGCCTCTGATAAACAAAGGTGTTTTGGTTGTTAGCTAGCTGGCTTTATAT
>NW_006921592.1:2347863-2360011 GCF_000298275.1 Orycteropus afer afer | reverse complement strand
TCTGCCTCTTATTTCCAATCACTTGCAGATCCAGGAACTACTGTACCCTGATTTGGAAAAGTCTGAGAATAATGCTAGATTCTGTCCTGGGCCACTGCCACAGGAGAAAGTGCAGAGGTCCGCAGACCCCCCATTCACACAGCTGGAAACATCAATTCAGTTGAAAGCACACATGCATTCTACTTCAGGTGTGACGGACAGCATATCACTAGGTCAATGCCTTCATAGTTCTGTTTCCTTCTCGTGAGGCCCTATAGGCATGGGCCAGATCCTCTGACTCATCTTTTCTGAGTGCTTTCATTCCAGTGTGCTCCCCCTTCCCTGAAAGGCAACTAGAACTGAACAAAAATGGAAAACTCATCTCCAGGTAAAATAGAAAGGGACCAAAGAACTCAAAGGAGGTGGTAATTGTCAGTTAGACAGAAATAGGGAGCTTTGCAAGAACCATGCCTCATAAATTTTCCTACCCCCTATGGTGTCTTACTATAGCAGGTATGTAACAAAAATTTACAGAAAGGATCAAATTGATGAGTGTACTCTGTGATATGGTAGGGGATCAGAGACTAGAAAGTAAAAGTTGAAGAGGATATAAAGACCATTATTGTAAAATAAATGTAAATACAGCTCTAGGGCTTTTAAACCACACCAGTGAAATTGTGCATTTTACAGTGTTGTAATCTGAGTTTGAAGAATGAATAATGTATCACCTAACAACAGCCATCAAGGGAATAGAGTAAACAGAAGGGAGGCAAATGGAAAGACAGAAAGGAGAGAGGAGACATGCTAGAAAGGAACTGATAAATGGTGGTGCAAATAAAATTCGGTTAAAGGATGTTATATCAGAATGAAGAAAAAAATGTAAGAAATGCAATTTATAATATATGGAGCATATAAATAGAGATTAAAAGTAAAAGTGGAATTTTCCGGCAATAAATATAACCCAGGACAATGGGAACAGGCTTGAAGGCATATGGACAAGGTACTTCTTGTTACTGTGTGGGCTTGTACTGTGGGATGTGGATATTCTATTGTGAGACTTTGAAAGATCTTGTTGGGAGCTGTGTAAGTGTATATTGGAGGAGTGGTGAGGCTTTTTTAATTACTATCAATTCAAAGAAGGTAGACATACAAGCAGATAAGAAAGGGCCCAATGGTTTACCCCAAAGAATGCAAAAATCATGAAATTTCTAGGAGACACCTTCAGTTGGTTATAATTTATGTCCAAACCCAGGAACCTTGCACACCAAGGATTCTGTCAAATTAGCTGTGGATGTGTGCTACAGTGATTACCTGGGTGGCACAAATGGTGAGCACTCAATCAAAAGGTGTCGAGCCTACCTCGGAAGAAAGGGATGGTGGGCTGCTTCGGAAAGATCTGAGTCTTAAAAACCCTAAGGAGGATTTCTACTCTGCAGCACGTGGGGTGGCTATGTGATGAAATTTACCCAAGGGCAACAGGTGTAGTTTTGATTAGTGTGCTATGGGGAGTGGAAGTAGACATCAATTGTGTGCTCTGCAAAATGTGCTAGTCTCCATTCTTAAGAGGAAGGTATAAGGGTTTGGGGATCTTCTAGCCTGATTTACTGGATCCCAAAATTAATGAAAAAGCACCATCCAGGAAAGAATGTGGAGAAGTTAGATCTTGAGATGGTGAAGGAAACCAAAGAAAGCATGACAAATAATGAGTATAAAAACTTGACACAGATTAAAAAAAGAAGAAGGAAAAATACACTACTGATGTTTGAAAACAGTTTTGAGCTCTGTAGGAAAGTATACTGTCCACCTAGGCCTTCTTAAGATGCAAACAACAAACCCTCTGCTGTATAACCTTGAGGGGGGAATATGCTAACATTGGCCAGCAGAAGAAACACTGATACAACACACTGGAGAAAGAAACAAGAGTTGTAAATTCCTATTAAAGGGATATTCCTGACTGATTTGTGAAAAAGAATGGAAAGCCTTCGAAAAAACTCCTGAAGCCCAAAAATGTTCCCTGTGTCTACCTGATCAAAGGATCCAAACAACATCCAAGGAAGTTTAATCCACATTTCTAGTTACTTTGAAATCCTTGACAGTAAATGTTAAAGCTTTGGAGACAATTTTACCAGATAGTTACTACCCGAGGAAAAGGAAAACTTTAAGCTACTCTTAAAGTGGAAAGGAAAAAACGTTCCCAACAAATTATTAAATCAGATAGTATGAAGTACAATCAAAATGATCAAGTGAAAAGATTATTTGTGAAGATTTCCTGTCAAGTGCAGAAAGTGTCAGGAAAAAATATGCATAACTATGATCAGATATATATATACTCATATACATACATAGGATGAGTAATAATGTGAGACTGAAATTTTCCTTGATCTGAAATGTATTTTTAAGATAGAGTGTGATGAAGGTCTGAACTGGCATAAGAGAGTCAAAAAGCATTAAGTCCAGCAGGGAGGTGGGGGCTTACTCATTAAGGCCATGAAAAGTCACAAGCCTGAAGAAGATGACAGAGAGGACATTTGTAAGAAGATAAAAGAATCAGAATACTTTTCTTTAAAATAGTACATTATAGATTGCCTGTCCTGAGAGAGAATGGGATGATACCTACCCTATGGCAACCCGTCCTTGGGTTTCTGAAGCGGTATCACTAAGGAAGTAGATTGCCCAACCTTCCTTCCAAGGAGTAGCTGGTGGGTTAGAACCACCAGCCTTCTGGTTACCACTCAGATGCCTTAGCACTATGCCACCAGAGCTCCCTACTCTATTGCCGGTGATGGTAATGATGGGAACTTTCAGCTTTCAGGGCTTGGCTGAAAATGTTACTTTCTCAAAAGAAAAGAGTCCACTCTGTTTCACTATAACAACCTAGACAGCCTAACCAAGTGGCCCAAACATCAAGAAGCGTTTGCCAGGTGGCTGGAGCATCTAGTGTATACACTATTCCTCAGCATCACCTCTAATCTCAACTAATTGCTCTTTACAAATTGAACTTATAAAATATCTCTGTAAGACGTAGTGTATAACCCAGTGAACTGAGCTAAAGGTGAGAAATTCCTGTGATTTAATATTGTGGCTCAGCCAAGGATTCACTGTTAGCGTGGATACAATCTGTGTGCCATGGAACTTAAGCCTAAGGGGAGGACTCACAAACAGCATCCTAGTTTATTTCTTCCTTCATAAGCCATTGCAACAAATGCTCTTGGGTGTCCTGTTCACCTGGCTTAGCTATTGAGATTTGCTACTGTGAACCTAGGTGGCCCAAGTCTATTTGATGTCATTATAGAGCAGAGAACAAACAGGTCAAGGGAATTTCTTAATCAGAATCCCCATGACTTCCAACCATAATATTGGACCTATGAACTTCTGCATCTAAGATTTCACCCTTTAGATAGAATGAGCAAGGTGAATTCAAGTCTATAGATCAAAATTCTTAATCTCTTAAAATGACATGCAAGATTCCGTGGCTATGTGTTGAATTTTTAAGAAGAGGATCATTAGTCATTCGTCTGCAAAGGTTAAGCAAGACCTTTAATAATCCAGCAATGTAGTACCTTCAATGTATGAGACACTAGATCTGTGATTTATCAAAATGAATAAGACACAGTCATTGTTTGTAAGTAGTTCTCAGGCTAATGAGGAAAACAACCCAAATAAGCTTTAAAAATGTATTCTGCATAATAGAAAAGAGACAGAAAGTTAATGGACCCAGGAAATTACCCAGGGAAAAGTGGTAAGATAAAAGTTTTTCCTAGAATTGTCAGAAATGGTAGCAATTTGGGAGTGATGCTGGAATATCAAGATAGGACAATTATATAAGTTTAGTCCAGAAATACATTCATGTATGTGAATCCATGAGTGTTGGGGGTGGGTGGACATTATTTTGAGCAATTATCTTGAAGAGCCAGGCATCCCAAGTTTATTTCTTCTCTTGCCCACACCTCTGGAAGAATGCTAGGAACCTCAGACATAGTTAATTGAAACAAATGCCTCTTGTGGCAAGCGTCATCTCACCCTTCTTTAGGGGATCTGTCAGAGCCTAATGGGAAAAAATGTCAAATTGTCCTGCCAGATATCCTCCTGAATTGTTACAAGGACACTTGATTACAAGGATGACACATAACAAAATAAAAAGAGTTAAAAAAAAAAAAAAAAACAGGATCTAGTGTTTTGGGTTTGGAAATGTAATTGATAAGAGTTAAAACAAACAAACAAAAAAAATCATCTCACAGGCACACTTTTAGATAAGATGAGAATTAAAGGCAAAAAAAAATGATCTTTCCTTGTCTCCTTTTCTGTCCTGATCTCTAGGAAATTTGTTTGAGCTGCACTGCTATTTTTCATGTATTCTTGAATAAAGTCTTTTAAGAAATGGACACGAGCACACTTCAGAGGGAGTTAATTAGATCCTCTAGCAGTAGGAAATGCCGACTTAAAAAAGAAGAAGAAGAAGAAACTACTAGTCCCCATGTGTCGTACTATAAAGACTCCTGAACTAATTTTTAGTTAAATATAAGGCTGGAAAATGCTGCCAAAGAATGAGATTTCACACACACACACACACACAGGAATTGCTTTTGATTTGGTTTGATTTCTACACCTTTGCTTTTTCCAGAGGTCTGCAATGTACTTTGGTTTATTGTTGTTGTTATGTGCCATCGAGTTGGACCCGATTCATAGCGACCCCTCCTTGGGTTTCTGAGGCGGTATCACTATGGAAGTAGATTGCCCAAGCTTCCTTCCCAGGAGTGGCTGGTGGGTTTGAACCACCAGCCTTCTGGTTAGCAGTCAAGCGCTTTAGGCACTATGCTACCAGAGCTCCCATGTACCTTGGTAGTGGTATTCATTTGGCATGTCCCCATGAAATGAATCACCTGTACAAAAGCAAAGCTAAGATGGAGAACACTCTGTGGGAAACAAGTAATGGAATTTTGGAGATAACTACAGCTGTCTGGTTCTGTGTTTCTCATTGATCAAAACAAACAAACAAACCCACTGCCATGGAGCTGACTCCAACTAATAGTGACCTTATTGGACAGAGTAGAACTTCCCATAGGGTTTATAAGGCTGTAAATCATTCTAAGGCTGTAAATCTTAACAGAAGCAGACTGTCTCATCTTTCTCCTGTGGAGGTGCTGGTGGGTTCGAACCTCCAAACATTTGGTTAGCAGGCAAGTGCTTTAACCACTATGCCACCAGACCAGCAGGGATGAATGAGTTGTTGTCTGCCATCTCTGTTTTTTGCATACCAATTGGCTTTATTTGAGTTTATTAAATAGAGTGCACAGAGAGAGCAGAATCAGCAGAAATGTATTTAATGCACAGATTTAATGGCAGGTTGTGGAAAGAGTGTTCTGCGTTTTACTGGGGAGCTCAGGATGCTGTGTAAGCTGGAAAAGTTCCCTGGCAGGATGGGGTGGGCTGGGGGGAGGACAGGAGGAAATACCAGAGGTAAAAAGTTTCTCTGAGCACACTTATGAAAGAGAACGCATACAATTGTATACTTACCTGCCTAAGAACAGAAGGTAGAGCCAATTTCAGGAGACAGAAGCATAAATGCACTTCCAAATTTTTGAAAATGAATTAAACTCAGAAATTATTTTCAAAGAGCTTTAGAGAAATAAGGGGGAGGGCCAACATCAGATAGTCTTCAGCTACAGAAATTATGGTGTGGTGGACATATCACAGACTTTGGAAGTGTGTGTTGTTTTTGGGTGTTGAATCAGTTACAATTCTCCTTGCCCCACGTGATGAGTAGAACTGTTTCCTCGGGTTTTCTTGGTTATAACCTTTACAGAAAGCAGATCGCCTGGTATTTCTCCTGCAAAGTTGGTGTGTGGGTTCAAACTAACCATCTTTTGCACCCTGGGGCTTAATCGTCGCACCAATATGTTTCCTTTGAAGGGACATGTAGCTAGGTAATTTTCTGAAGCCTGTCTCACAGCCACTCACTGGTATTACTAAGAATGGTCTGAATATTTTGTGCCAACAGCTAATTTGTTTTGGGCATTTATTATGTGGAATTTCAAGCACTATTTTACTTAATTCTCCTTACATGGTCATTTTACAGATAAAGTTTAGGAGCAGTTAAGTATCTTGTCCAAGGTTACACAGCCAACACAGAGTGGAGTCAGGAATTTAGTTCAGGTGTGCATGACTATTTGTATCCCAATGATGTTCTTTGTAAAACAGAACTGCTGTTATTAATCTCACTGGGTTTGTGGGTAGATACAGTGACAGCTAATAACTATTGCCTCTCTCCCTGACTATTCCCATTTGCACAGTGCAATAATCAGAGTGTGCCTCAGTGGTGTACACATTGGGTCACTGTTGGCTGAACTCTTAAAATGTGTCCAGTTTGCTCCAGGTAGAGAGTAACCCTGATCGGACAGAATAGCCACCCCATGTAATTGCTGATCAACATACTCGTGTTCCTAGACACCTTTCTCTCTCCTGCCTGTGCCCATTCCAAATATGATGTTATCCAGCCACTCAGCTTTGTATGCCATGTAAACCCTGACATGGGAGTTCTGGTGGTGTAGTGGGTGAGGCATTTAGCTGCTGACCAAAAAGGTGGTGATTTGAGCCCACCAGCTGCTCTGAAGAAGAAAGATGAGGTAGTCTGCTTCTGAAAAGATTTACAGCTTTAGAAACCCAGTCAGTGTAGTTAGGAGTCAGAATCAACTAGATGGCAGTGAGTTTGGTCATTTTTGGGAACTCTGACAACTTCCAAATCTCATCCACAGCCCTGACCTTTCCTTAGAACTCCAGACTTGACAAGCTCATTTGGATGTCTGATAGGTATTTTATGGTTGGTAGATCCAAAACAACACTCTTTCACCCCAAATCTGCTCTTCCTCTTATTTTTATATCACTCAATGGCATGAACCTTCCAATTGCCAAAGCTCCAAATCTAGGAGGAGTTCTTTATTCCTCTCCTTTCTTGATGCTGCCCATACCCAGTCAGTCAAAAAGTCTTGTTGACTTCACCTCTAAAAGATACACTGATTCCATCTGCTTCTCTCTACCTCCATTATTATCATGGCTTGAATACAAAACCATCATCAAGTCACACCTGGACCACTGTAATCTCCTGACGGGATCCCCAGTTCCATTCTCCAATCCAGTCTTTATGTAGGCACCAACAGGAGATTTATAAAAATATCAATGAGTTCATGTTTTCCACTTGTTTTAAACCCTCCAATGACTTCCAATGGTACTTGGAGAAAAGTCCAAATTCCTTACAGAGCCCAGGATACAGCACCAGCCCTCCTCTGATTTCATGGTCTATTATTACAACCACTTACCTACTGCATTCCAGGTACATTGACCTTTATACCCTTCAAATGAGCCAAATACACAGCTCTCTTTGAAGTTTGTGATTGTTTCTGTTCATTTTGCCCAGAATTCTCTGTCCTTCATTTCTTCCCAAAGTGTGATCCTTCTTGATAGTTCATCTCAATATCATCATCTTTTCAGAGGAACATTTTCTGACAAAAGAGAAGTACAAAAGTAGCAAAGTACTGAACAAAAGTAGTCCCACCCCCATCCCAGTGATTATATCAACCTAATTAAATCTTTGCATTGGCACTTTTCAAAACCTGAGATTTTTCTTATTAATGTATATGGCTGTTTTTTTGTTTTGTTTGTTCACACATTTATTCACTTAGTCATTTCATTTCTACCATACACCCTCTAGAGCTGGGCTGTCAATATGGTGTCCACAGCCAACATATGGCTATTACAATTAGATTAAATAAAATTAAAAATCCAATTGCTGTGACACACTAGTCACTTCTCTGGTGCTTAATAGCTACACATAGCTAGTGGCTATTCTGTTGAACAATACAAATATGTATCATTTCCATCATTGCAGAATGTTGTGTTGGACAGCACTGCTTTAGATTGTAAGCTTCATGAGAGTAGGGACAGGCTTTGTTTCCTTCACTGCTGAATCTCCTACCCTGTGCCTGGTGGAAAGCACACAGTCAGGAAATATTCACTGGTTGAATGAATGAATAGATGAAGGAAAGGTATATATAAAGAAGAGTCTAATTTTTCAGGAGGAGACATCACTTGGGATGATCGTAAAGAGTTCAGCTATTGGTTTAATGGCATTTCAGTTAGTGGAGATGTTTCCTTAGGAACATTCTGAAGACTTTGGTCCTTGTGAATTAATCCACCCACAGGGGCCAAGATAATTCAGTGCCAATATTTGGAATTTGGGAGCTCTGTTCACTAAAAAAGTATCAGCAAAGCAAATGATCTTATATCCTACCAAAGAGAAGTCTACAGAGACTTCTAACAGGTGTCACTAGGCAAGTAAACAACTTCAGGACTAATTTGAGATTTGCTTTTTTATTTAACACTTGTAAACAGTAGTCAAGACCATGCACATCAAAGACACATATTATGCTGGGAGCCATGGTAGAACAGAGACTACAAGGAGCTCCAACACTCACAGCCCTTTAAAAGACCAAAACCAAAACCCACTACCATTGAGTTGATTCTGACTCATAGCAACTCTGTAAGGCAGGGTAAAGTTATTCTGTAGGGTTTCCAAGGCTGTAAACCTTTATAGAAGCAGATTGCATCTTCTTTAAAAGACCAAACCAAACCAAGACCAAACTCACTGCCATTGAGTCAGATCTGACTCATAGAGACCCCTCCTTGGGTTTAGATTGCCCAATCTTCCTTCTGAGGAGTGGCTGATGGGTTTGAACTGCCAGCCTTCTGGTTAGCAGTCAAGTACCTTAGGCACTACGCTACCACAGGGAGGTGGAAATATACAGCCATAATGTCCTGTGTTAAGTCCACCAATACAAGTAGAATGTTCAAGAGTGAGCAAAGAAATGAGTGATTGTTCAGAGTCTGAGAGGGAAGGGATGGAGAGCAGATAATTCTGGCAGAGTTTCACAGGGAGGTGCCCCCGGAGTTAGGTGTCAAAGGATGAGAGGGTGTCAAAGTAAACTGGGGACGACAGACATTTCTATCAAAGGGAACAGTGTGCCCAGAAATACCAGAGGCCTGACTTTGAAGCATGAATTGGAGCCCCTGAAGAAGATTAAGTCAGGGAGTCAAATAGCAAGAACTTTATTTTAGATCCTTCCAGAGTAGGGGCTTTTAATTATTGTATATATGCTATAGACCCCTGTAGCAATCTGGGAAAGTCTATGAACCCCTTGTTGGGATTTTTAAAAATAAACACACAGGATTACAAAGGGAGAAATATTAAACTGAAAGTTAGTTATCAAACATAGAAAAAAATGTGACATAGCAATATATGTTATTGTTGTTGTTAGGTGCCATGAAGTCAGCTCTGACTCACAGCGACCCTATATTCAACAGAGCAAAACACTGCCCGGTCCTGTGCCAGCCTCACAGTTCTTGCTGCACCTGAGCCCATTGTTGCAGCCATCTTGTTGAGGTCCTTCCCGTTTTTTGTTGATCCTCCATTTTACCTAGCATGATGTCCTTCTCCAGGGAATGGTCCCTTCTGACCACATGACCAAAATAGGTGAGATAAAGTCTGGCCATTCTTAATTTCAAGGAGCATTCTGGCTGCACTTCTTCCAGGACAAATTTGTTTGTTCTTCTGGCAGAATACAGTACTTTTAGTATTCTTTGCCAACACCACACCTCAAAAGCATCAACTCTTCTTTAGTCTTCCTTATTCATTGTCCAGCTCTCACATGCATATGAGGCAATTGAAAATACCATGGCTTGGGTTAGGCACACTTTATAAGATCTAGCAGCAGATCTGATAACTATCAGAAATTTGCGATCATGATGAGCATAGATAATTGCAAAAACTGCGAGGAGGCCACATGTTCTGACCTCCTCTAATCTTACAAGAGGAAGACAGGATTACCAGCAGTAACCCAAGGCCTATTCCTGCCAGGCCAGACATGCTGCCTCCCTCCAGCCCTTTCACCAACCATTCCTCCCAAAGCACCACCACCTCTCTCCTGGGTCCGATAATTCGCTGCAGTGGCCACACAGAGCTCACAGATTATGAGGTTTATTAGGGAAGCACCAAGCTACAATTTGAGTTTAGAAAAAATGCTCAGTCTCTCTCCCAGCCCACCGTCCCTCAGCCAACAGTCTCTCACAGTCTCTTTCCCTGCAGTGCTGGTCCCTCGGTGTCTCACTCAGAAATGCATGTCTCTTGTGTCTCTTTCCCAGCAGCACGTGTCTTGTTCAGGAACGCGTGTCTCTGTCAGCAGCACGTCTTCCTCCACCAGCAGTCCGAGAGAGAGTTCTGCTTCCAGGAGGCCTCCTTTTGAGCCCGGCAGGGTGGTCAAACTAACCAATTATAGCATCAGAACTCTAAGCACCTGAGAGAGAGTGGGCACCTCCCAGAACATTGTTTTGTGCCACTCCCAACAGAAATACTCCAGGTGGACAACTTCAGCAATCGGAGCTCCTCACTTGCTCATAGAAAATCCCACCTTGGAGTTTACAAAGACTTATGGGTAGAAAAGCGACACAAAGTAATTTACTACACTGCAATAATATTTGAAGTTATTTGCTGTAACTGTAATGAGATATGAAAATCTGTGATTTCTTTTGGTGAAAAGTTGTAGCTACTGCTAATAATACTGAAGTTTGTTTCCATCTATATAAGAGAAAATGCTGAAGTTTATTTAGATTGCCATCAAGTTGATTCTGACCACAGAAACACTGCAGGACAGAGTGGAACCGTCCCCTAGGGTTTCCGAGGCTGTAATCTTTATGGAAGCAGACTGTCACAGAGCAGCTGGTGGGTTTGAACTGCTGATTTACATTTAGCAGCTGAGCACTTAATCAGTGCACCACCAGGGCTCCTCAGTTAGAGATTAATAAAGTGTATTAGTTTTTGTGTCCAAGTTTATGGACTACTGAATTCTCTCCATGCATACAGGGTAAGAGTCCCTACTGCAGAGGTGACAGTGGACATTGAACTTGGTGGTAAGGGGAGAGGGGTGATTGTTGTAAGGCTGAAGACAAGGAAAGCAGTTAGAAAGATATCGCCCTATGATAGTTCAGGCAAGAGATGAAAAAAATCTAAACTGAGAAATCCCTTTAAACCCAATGTAGCTCATATTAATTCAAAAATAGATCATTTAAAGGGTAACTATTTGTATTAAAAAGGAATCATTTTAAGTCTCCTATAAATAGAGACTCTTCCGTATTTAGCACTGAACTTACAGACCTTTGAGATGGGCAGGTTTCTGAAACACAGTACATCAGGAGAGAAACAGTTGTGCTGATTCACTTTTCAGAGTCCATTTGGAATAAGATGGGAAGAAAACTGATTACTTCTAAAATCTGTTCTTCCAGAAAAGAATCCCTTTGTGTACTGCATGTCTTTGTTTTGCTTTTACACATATGCATGTGTGTGTGCATGTCTGCTGTTCCAGAGCACTCACGTTGTTTTGTGTCATGACATCAATGACGGTAACAAATAGCCTGCCCCAAAAGATATGAATCCTGCCTCCCTTCACTTTAACACAGATGTTTCAAGCACAGAGTGTTTTGGGCCCAAGAACGTGTTATAAGACAACAGGGATCCAGGGTGTCCTTCAAGACCTATTTATCTCATAACTTGAACTGAAAGCTTCTGTCTTGTTATAAACTCTTCCACTACTGTCTGTTTTATGGTGCTTTATTGCGTTTTCTAGGCTTTACGTAGAAGTTTTAAAGTGGACTCTATCATTCTTCATTTTTATTGCCAATAGCAGTGGAAGGTGAGGGAAATGTTTAGACTTAATTACTGGTCTTTAGATGTTTAGTTGTTTCACGACTGTGCGTTTTATCTCTCAAAGCAGTGACACCATGCTTTGACATGAAGGTCCTAGTCCTCTGCCAACGTGTTTTTTGCACCCAACAGCACCCAGTAGCTTTCTGAACTGAGAGAAATAACGCACTTCATCTCGGAACAGCATAGGCATTAAATGCGTAACTCCAGAGACAGGATTCCTGGATTCCTAACTCCTCCACTTATTAGCTGTGTGATCTTGGGCAAATTACTTAAACACTGCATTGTTTCCTAATTGTAAACAAGCATAAAGGTAGAGAACACAGTACCTACCTCTGACATTAAGAGTGTTAAATAAATTGTTGTTGTTGTTATGTGCTGTCGAGTCGGACCCAACTCATAGCGACCCCTCCTTGGGTTTCC
>NW_006921592.1:2343940-2345278 GCF_000298275.1 Orycteropus afer afer | reverse complement strand
GACACCAATTTTTGTACCTTGGATGGCTGCTTACAGGCTTTTAAGACTCCAAACACTACACAAGAAACTAGGAGGTAGAACAGAGGCACTCAACCTGATATTAGGCCAATTAACTGGGATGCCCCATGAAACCATGACCGTAAACCTTCAAACAAAGGAAATAAATCCCTTGAGGTATTTGGTTGTACATAGGCAGCCCCAGCAGGTGCTCTTCTTTGTGTTGTCATTGTTATAAATATATCTATCACACACCTTTGCCAATTCAATTTTTTACAGGTATACAACTTATTGACAGCACTTACATTAGTTGAATATGCAACCCTATCCTTGAGCAATGTGATTTTGCCATCACTGTAAAATAAAATTTAGTGTTTCTTAAGCAGTAATCCTCTTTCCCCTTGCAGTAACCATTAGTAAATTTTTCTCTCTATACATTTGCCTGCATACGTCTTTTTATATAAGTGAGGTTACAATATTAATCCTTGTGTGATTGACATTTCACTCGTCATAATGTCTCAAGCCCCATCCATGTTGTATCATGTCTCAATACATCATTTCTCCTACTGGCTAAGTAGTATTCCGTTCTATGTATGTACCACATTTTGTTCATCATCCTTTGATGGACATTTAGTTTGTTTCCACCATTTGGGTATTGTGAATAATGCTGCAGTGAACTTTGGTGTACATGTGTCTGTTTGTGTCACTGTTTTGAAGTCCCTTGAGTACATTCCTAGCAGTGGAATTGCTGGGTCACATGATAGTTCTATTTTCAATTTTTTTTGGAGAATCACCACACTGTTTTCTACAATGGCTTTACCATTTTGCATTTCTACCAGCAATGGATAAGCGTTTCAGTTTCCCTACATCCTCACCAACACTTATTCTTTTCTTTTAATCATAGGCATCCTACTGGGAGTGGTATGTCATGGTTTTGATTTACATCTTTCTGATCGGTAATGATATTGAGCATCTTTCCAGGTGTTTGGTGGCCATTTTAATATCTTCTTTGGTGAAATGTCTCTTCAAGTCTCTTGTATGTTTTATGAATGTGTTATTTTTATTTTATTTGTTAAGTTGTCAAAGTTGTATATATATTCTGGTTATTTGACTTTTAATGTATATATGGTTTCTGAAGATATTTTTCAAATAAGTAGCTTGTCTTTTCACTTTTTTGGTAAAGTCCTTTGATAAACAAAAGTTTTTAACTTTTCTGATGTCCCATTTCTTTCTTTTGTCATTTGTTCTTTTATTATTATATTACATAATCCATTGTTAAAAGCTAGGCCCCACATTGGTGCCCCTGAATTTTCTTCTAAGAATTTTATGGTTTTACTTTTT
>NW_006921592.1:2340665-2342745 GCF_000298275.1 Orycteropus afer afer | reverse complement strand
TACAACCTCCTTTATTTTGGTGCAGAATTCATTTCCCTGCAGTTGTAGTCCTGAGGTCCCTATTATCTTGCTGACTGTTGGCCAGGGACCACTCTTAGTGTTCAGACACCTCTCACAGTTACTTGCCACAGAGCCACCTTATGTAGTTCACAGCTCAAATACTGGCGTTCTTTCAGGCCTGCTCAAGAGTGTCTTTCTGACTTCCTTTTCTGCTACCAGTCTGAGAAAACACTCTGCTTTTAAAAGTCTCATGTGATTATGTCAGGCCCATCCAGATAAGCTTCCTATCTTAAGGACTTACTTGAATAACCACAGGGTGTGACTCTGGTTGGGCAATCTTAGAATTCTGCTTGTCACAATATACATATGAAATGTATGTAGTAAACACATTAGTAGTGTATTAGGGAAAGGCGGATGGTAAAGAACTAATTTCCCTGGGTCTCTTTCTGAACTAGGTGACATTAGAAACTTTACATTGTTATCATCTTTTCTGCTTCTAACAGTTTTTCTGTTTTACAAGTGGGACAATAAAGGCTAAGAGACATTGAATATAAAGTATCTTAGATCACACAGCTAGGGAAGATTTCAAACCTGAGAGTACCTGGTTTCAAAGCTTGCAAACTTTGCTCCATACAAATGATTTTCAAACATGAAAATGTCTTTGAATCAGTGGAGAGCTTTTTAAACATGCTGTTTTCTGGGCCCTCCTCCCAGACATTCTGACCTCATAGGTCATAGCCTGGAAATTGCTATTTGAGAAATCATGCTCTTTAACAATATTTCCCAGAGATTTAAAAGCATTTCAGTGGCTAAAAGCTTATCTCCTTAAGGGCACATATTTTACAAAAAATTTGGAAGAACATAATTACAGAATAAAAGATAGTCATTTATGTCCTTATTTTGCCTACTTCTCCATGGAACGATTACAATTTTCCCATGATGTATAGTAATCCCAAGTCTAGCATTTGGAAATCTCCATTCTATACCATAGTTGGAATGTTTTTTTAATGAGTTATTTATATAACATGCATGATTTCTTGTTCATGAAATAAAATTTTAATAAAATTTAAAATATATGGATATTTTAATATAATGTTGATTAAAGCTTTTGAAAACGTCAGTGACATTCAAGGATATGACATATAATCTTTGTTCTAATTGGTGTGTAAAAGGGCATGCAGTTGATAGATTACTTGTTGTTTTGTTATCATTACTGTTGTTAGTTTCCAGAGTCAGTGCCAATTCATAGCAACCCCATGTACAACAGAACAGAATTTAGAATGTTCCTGTGCCATGTTCATGATAGTTGGAATGCTTGAGTCCATTGTTGCAGCTACTCTGTATTTTCTGGTGCCTCCCAGCCTATGGGACTCATCTTCCAGTACTATACTGGACAGAATTCTACTGTGATTTGTCAGGTTTTCCTTGGTTCATCTGCAAGTAGATCATCAAGGCTTCATCCCTGGACTGTCAGTCTAGAAGCTCTGTGGAAATCTGTCAACCACGGTGACCCTCCTGGCATTGGAAATACTAATGGTATGGCTTCCAGCATCACAGCAATGTGAAAGCCATCACAATATGACAAACTGACAGATGGGTAGTGAGATAAATTGCTAATATTTTATAATATGTGTGTGGTTATGTTTGCAGAGTGATAATAATAGCAGTAAGAACCTCCTTCATCTTGTTTTTACAGGTCCTATTCCCAAAGAATTTTTGTTGGTTATTTAACATGGTAACTAATGTATGGTGTGTGTTTACCCAGATATAACTGTCTGTGTGTTATTCTTGACTCATTAGTGACAGTTGTATCACATATCCTTGTGTCTGGCTTTCACATTTAAAAAGAACAACAGAATTAGTCATTGGGACATAATGTCTTTGGCAACAAAATATATATTCACTTTGGAAATCATCTTTTCTTATGAAATATTATAGAATATAAGACACTTAGGAAACTGTGAGGAAAAAAAAAAGGAGAAAAGACATGGAAAAACGAAACAGTGTTTTCCGAATGTTTAATGTTTAAGATACTGTCCACATTGAACAGAGTACACAAAAATCACTTCTTACTCAGAGC
>NW_006921592.1:2338467-2339390 GCF_000298275.1 Orycteropus afer afer | reverse complement strand
TTGAGAAAATGGACATAATATGTTAGTTTCCTATTGCTGCTGTGAAAAATTAACACAAACTTACTGACTCTGAACAACACAGATTTATTCTCTTACAGTTCTGGAGGTCAGAAGTCAGAAATGTCAGCAATGAATAAGAGGCTAAAATCAGAGTATTAGCAGGTCTGGTTCCTTCTGGAGGCTCCAGGGAAATCTGTGCCTTGCCTCTTCTAGCTTCTAGAAGCTGCTGGCATTCTTTGGTTCCTGGCTACATCACGCCAGTCTCTGCTTTCTTCATCAAATCACTTTCAGTCACTCTGGCCCTCCTGCCTCCATCTTATAATGACTTTTGCAATTACATTGGGCTCACTAGATAATCTAAAATAATCTACCCATTTTAAGAGTCTTAATGACAGCTACAAATTTCCTTTTACCATTTCCAGTTCTAGTTATTATAGAGTCAACCCCAACTCATGGGACTCCATATGTGTCGGAGTAAAACTGTACTCTATGGGGTTTTCAGTGGCTGATTTTTGGAAGTAGATTGTCAAGCTTTTCTTCCAGTGTGCCTCTGAGTGGACTCAAACCTCTGACCTTTCATTTAACAGCCTAGCACATTAATGGTTTGCACTGCCATGCAAGGTAACATATCCACAGGCTTGAGGGACTAGAATATGGACATATCTGAGGGGGCTTTGTTTAGCGTACCCCATGTGAGAAGTCACATTGTGTACCTTGAAAAATATGCAGAAAAAAGGAAACAAATGTGCAACCAAGGAAACATGACTTATCCAAAGTCTTTAGTAATTATAAAGTACTAAATAAATGCTGTTTTCTGAGGTTTTGCATTTCTAAGCCACATTGTCCCTCATTTTACAAATAAGAGGACATGACTTATCTGAGGTTACTGTGTTAGAATCCAAGCCCAAGATCAGTGTATGAAT
>NW_006921592.1:2329269-2330098 GCF_000298275.1 Orycteropus afer afer | reverse complement strand
TATGCTGAGTAAAATAAGTCAGACACAAAAGGAATATTGTATGATTCCACTTATATGAAATGTCTAAGGTAAGCAAATGTCTATAGAGAAAAGTTTATTAGTTGGTACCAGAGGAAGGTGGAAAGGGAAAAGGTGGCTTCGTTGCTTAAAGAGGCATTGCCCTTCTGTTAAACGTGATGGATAATTTGGGAATGGATATTAGTGATGTGAAATAAATAAATAAATAAATAGTTTGAGGGAGATAGAGGATTTTGTTCTTTGCAGTCACTCAAGGACCAAATTCGCCATCTGCAAACATTGTTGGTCACCATACCTCAGTACACAGTGGTTAAGTGCTCAACATCTAACTGAAAGGCTGGTGGTTCCTTGGGACAAAAGATGTGTCAGTCTACTTCCATAAAGCTTAAAGCTTTAGATACCCCATGGGGCAGTTCCAGTCTGTCCTAAAGAGTGGCTATGAGTTAAAATTAACTCAGTGGAATGAGTATTATCTACATGTGTGTATACATATATATAGGCCTGGATTACTAACAAATTCTGTATTTATGTCAAATTTGTACATAAATCTGAACAGTTAGATATGGTTCATATCAAATATAAGTTATTCAAATGTTTGCCTTAGTATATAGTATGTAGTGTGCCTTTTTATGCATAAAAAACATTAAAGAAATTTCCAGATACACTAAAACATCTTTAAAATAAGAGCATTGTTTTGATGTGAATAGCAAAACAGCACCTGTTTATTATTACAAACCCTTGTATGTAAGTTGAATTTTTAGTATAATAGTCTTTATAGAGGTTGGTTCATAACTATGGGTTGTACATAAGT
>NW_006921592.1:2319344-2329169 GCF_000298275.1 Orycteropus afer afer | reverse complement strand
TTCAACCAGTCTCTAATTGATAGACACTTGAGTAATTTATCTTTAATAATACTGTTTGCTATTCGCTTCATAATTTTTCCAGTCTATCTTCAAAATAAATTCACAGAAGAGGCATTGGTCCATCAAGGTTCAAATGCATGTGTAATTTCACTAGATAATGACTAATTTCCCTCTACAGGAGTATGGTGCACCTCTTTGCCTTCTCACCAGCAACATGTGAGGTGTTTTCTGACAGCCTGTTCAGCAATGAATATAGCCAGACTTTGGATGTTTCTCAATCTAAGAGATGAGAAATGGAATCCTATTATAGTTAATTTGCATTAATCTTATAAGCAAGGCTGAACATCTTTTCATGTATATAGGACTATTTGTGTTCTTCTTACTGGATTGTTAGTCTTTTTTTCCTAAACTTTGAGAAAGCCTTTATGTATTATGGATTATAGCTCTTAGTGATTTAATAAACCGATGTTTTTCCTATTTTTTTATTTGTCCTTTATTTTCCTACCAATGCTTTTAAACCAAATAAAAGCTTTTAGTTCTAAGTAGTCAAACATATCAATCTTGTTTTCTATAATTAGGAAATTCTTCCTCACTTCTAGGTAATAAAACACTTGTGTATTTTCATTTTTACCTCAACTTCTGATTCATTTGGAATTTGTCTTAGTGTACAGTATAAGAAATTGATTCCAATTTATCTTTTCCTATCTGACCACTCAGTTATCCCAACCAGATAAATAGTCCATCCTTACTCTTCAAGTCAGTGATTTGAGAAGCTGTCTTTATCGTATCCTAAATTTCCATGTTTTGGTTTAATTGATAGAGTTTGCATTCTATTCCACTGATTTGTCTGTCTCCTCATGTACTCATACTACACTACAAGGAGCTCTGGTAGCATAGTGCCTAATGCACTTGACTGCTAACTAGAAGGCTGGCTATTCAAACCCACCAGCCACTCCTCAGAAGGAAGGTTGGGCAATCTACTTTCATAGTGATACTGCCTCGGAAACCCAAGGAGGGGTCGCTATGAGTCAGGTCCGACTCAATGGCACATAACAACAACAACAGCATAATTGTGTAGTGTTATATAATATTTTATGTCTATTAATCATCCCCACCACCACCATGTGTCTTCTTTTTAAAGTTTTTTTATTGTTGTTTTTTAATATTCTTGCTTATTATTCTGCCAGATAAACTTTATAGTTAATACATATGACCAGAGAAAGACCAAATGGTGTTTTTTGGGGGGATGTATTGTGTGTGCAAATTAAGAACAAGTTTGCCTTTCTATTTCCTCAAGAGTACACACATGTATATTTAAAGCAAGGAAAACATTTCCAGGAACCTCTCAGCAGATTTGTCATCCTCTGTTATAGGCCAGAAACATATCACATGCCCATTCTTAAAACAGTCGCTGGCAAGGAAATGGAATTACCAAAATAAGCTTGGACTAATCAGTACATCAAGATTTACCTTGGATTTGAAATAAAACCCAGTTTTCCATTAAGCCTGTGATTTATTTATTTATTTATTTATTTTTGAACATAATATTTTATCAAGGAAGGAAGACAAGGAGGGGATAGGCAATGACCATTGAAGTGGCTGTCAGCAGTATCTTCCATAGTCTACTTCTTTGACTGTCCAATGTCTATAACCATTCTTTATCCTATGTATTCTTTTGAAAATGACACACTTAAATAAAATACATTCACCTCCTCTCATGAAGACTTAGTAAACACAAAATCAACAGCAATGATGGAAATAAGAAAAATCTGTAAGCAAAATGAACTCAGCACAAAAAAAGTATATGGAACAAAGAAACCATCAGCACCACAATAAAAAGCACAGCAAAATGACAGAAGTAAATTCATATTTATCTATAATTACACTAGTTGTAAATGGATTAAACCAAGAAACAGAGTAGCAGAAAAGATAAGAAAACATAACCCATCAATGTACCATATACAAGAGATTTCCCTGAGACACAAAGACAAAAATAAGTTAAAAATCTAAACATGGAAAATATCTATCAAGCAAATGGCAACCAAAAAAGAGTAGGTGTGGCGATATTAATTTTTGATAAAATAGACTTTAAGGCAAAAGCCAGAAAAAATGACAAGGAAGGACATTACATAATGATTAAAGGGTCAATCCAGCAAGAAGACATAACCATAATAAGTATGTACACACTGAATGAAAGAACCACACAATACATAAGTCAGACTTTAAAGAATTAAAAACAGAAATAGACAACTCCACAATAATAATTAAAAAAAACCAAACTCACTGCTATGGAGTCAGTTCCAACTCATAGTCACATAGTAGGAGATTTAGTAGAGTACTTTCAATGAAAGACAAAACAACTTGAAAGAAACTCAATAAAGATACAAAAGATCTAAATAACACAATCCGACTTGATCTCACAAATGTATATGGAACATTCCATCCAACAACAATACAATGTACAATCTTTCCCAGCACACAAGGAGCATTCTCCAGAATAGACGGTGTGTTAGGCCACAAAACCGACCTCAATAAATTCAAAAACATCAAAATACTACAAACTATCTTCTCAGAGAAAGGGAAAAATGAGAAACAACACACACACTGAAAAATGGAATATATCATATCATGATCCACAGTAATGGTAAAGACTCTCAGCCTGGTAGTGGTTAGTCAACCTGGCCATATCTTATTCTGCTTTTAAGGAAGTTCTTTCTTGTTTGTTCTCCAGAACCACATCTGAGATACACATAAGGTAGAATGTCCTCCTTTGAGCCATAGAGTTTTACCGCTCTACTTTTTGTTGATCCCCAAAATCACTGCATGTTTGAAAAGACAAAAATTATTTTTGGCCAAGAATATTGTAAACTTAGCAATATAGTAACTCAGAAAAAAATCATTCTGTTTTCTCCCAGTCTGTTCCTTAGTGTAAAACCAGAGCAAACAATCTCTTTGTAGATAATCCTTGAGAATACCTGTCTTCTAATTACTGACCTCTTTCTTGGGTCCTTGGTAATTATAGAAACATCGATTTTAATGGCTCTAATTTAAAATGCAATAAAATGGTAGCCTCAGTGGGATGGGAGATACCTCTAAAAGACTTATCTTTGCAATTAACCTTGTCCTCTTTGTCAAGAAGCCAGTGGTTAATAGGAGGTACTCAGAATATATCTGAGGCCCCAGTGTTTTCTCAGCTAAATCTTCTGCCTCCCTCTGCTTAAATTAATTTTAGGTGAGAATTCCATTATCCCAGCATTTTAAGGCTTTAAACTTTAAAACTCATAGTTAATCTAAATTTTAGGCCATTGGCAGAAAGAGCTTCATTGTCAAGCTTGACTCATAAAACTGTACTGGATTCTGCAAAGCAGTAATTAAGATACACCAACTGTTTGGATTTTTCTTTTATTTTTTTTTCTTTATATTATGTTTTTCTAGTAAAACTGTTCTTATTCCAAAGTAGTATGAGATTAATCAAATCAAATATTTGCCACTGAATGATAAGATTTGTCAATTTCCAGTGTCATCATCTTCCATCTACTTTCTTCCTTCAATCCAAATCTCATTTTAGACATTGTTACTTATCTGTTCCTGATTATTCTTGAAACAAGCCCATAGCTAATGAGTTCTATTAGAAAAGAAGCATGGGCAGTGACTGGGGTTAGGCAACAACTGTGTCTGCTTGAGCGAGGTCTCTTAGTCTTCTCATTCTCATGGTGAGCAAACCAAGATTAAAACAAAATTTAAGTAGCTCATCCAGAGTTACACAGTCACTATGTGCTGAGCTTGTGAAATGAACACTGTGTGATTCCAGAACTTATATTCTTATCGCCATGAGATATTGCCTCTGTGGCTTCTAGTTTACAGAACTGGACCAATTGGTGAAGGTGTCTTACAATGAGAAAATACTGGAGAGAGAGAAAATGTGTCTTGGAAAGATACTTTTTAGATGCCCTTTAAAGTGTCCAAGTGGACATAACAGTTAGGCACTTGGATATTTGAGTCTGAAGGATCTGAATTGTAAGAGATGGATGAAGCTGACTAGAGAAAAGTACAAAGTGTGAAAAGAAAGTATTAGAATTGATCCTGGAGGAACCCCTACATTTAATAGCTAGGAAGAGCAGAATAAGACTACAAAAGAAGCTGAAGGGATAACAGAGAGAGGAGGAAAACTAGGTCAGTGGGGTTATAGATGCTAAGGAAAAACAGATCGTAGGGGAAGAGATGATCCACAGTGTACATCATAAAATGTATAATGAATGTTGCTGAGAGCAGTAATGGCAAGACTTCTAGACTGTTACAGCTTAAAAAGGAATTGGGAGATGAAGAATGGGAGATTGAAAGTTTAAAGAACTTTGCAACAAGTTTGTCTGTGAAGAGTAAGGATGGATATGTGCTGGGAGCTAGAGTAGTATGTGAAGATGGGGTGCTGCTTGAAGGTAACTAGGGTTTTGTGCAAGTGTAAATGTTGGCAGGAAGGAGCCACTGGAAAGGGATTGATTGATTACACTGGAGAGGAACATGGCTAATTGTTAAGTCAGAATCCTAAGGTCATTGGAGAGGAGGTATCAAAAGCTTAGACAAGAGGAGGAATAACTCCTTCAGTATAACAAGAGAAAAGAAAACACAGACTGGTATCTAGGTCTGTGGATTTCTTGTTTTCTAGAGTGGCGAGTTAAAAGGTTTCCTTTGGAAAGCTTCAGTTTCTCTGAGAAATATGAAGTGAGGTTGGAGATGTTTCAGACAGTCACTGTGGTAATTAGGAAAGGAAGTTTGCCTCAGAAGTGATGAAAGAATTGCCAGGCAGCATTGAAAGTCTACTTGAAGTTTGTAATCTTGAATTTATTGCTGCAACAGATAAGAAAATTAATCCAAAAATGTGAGGTTATCCATAATGACTCATTCGCAGAAATAGAGTAAACAAGGAGGTGAAATGTCTGGCCTAGGCTGAGAAAGAAAAGAGAATGTTCATGATGAATCAGATGGTATTGTTGTTGGAGAGTGGATGGGAAAGGTGTAAGCCAGGACTGAAGGTTAGTAAGTAGATGGAGGTAGTCTTAGTCCTCCAAGGTTCCAGAGAGAGAGAGCAGAGAGCTTTTCAAGAATCGCATGAGTCATACCAATATATCGAGGCACTTTAGGATATGTTTTCTTGGAAACATTTTGTAAACCTCCTAAGAAGTTAGTGCTTTATTGGAGGGAGTCCAATTTGTTTGGGGATAATACAAAGGTAGTATTTTCTAAGTTTAGGATGCTGCTGTGCTGTTCTAATCCTTTTTGAAATCTCTTGTATCTATGCCTTAAAATCATGAGCTTCAAAATGTAATGAGAAAAATGATGCTATCCTATTTGCATAATAATGATTATTAGCATTAATTGAGTACTTACAGTGAGCCACTCACTGTGCCAAATATTGTACATTACCTCATTTCATTCTCAAATAACTATATAATTTATGTACTATCATGACCCCATTTTACAGCCAAGGAAACTGAAGTAGAGAGGATAAGTGACTGTCTGAAGGTCCCACTGCTAGGAAGTGATAGAACCAGGACTGGAACACAGGATCTTCTTAGGCAATATTGTGATGTCAGCAAATGTCATCTTTAGGCATTTCCTGGTTCTCTCTAGAATTGTCTTCCTTTATGCTCTGTTTCTTTAGACCTTGCCTGACACTCCAGCTATCCCAAGATGACATTTTCCATCTCCTTTCCAACTCAAGCAATAAAACAATCTTTACTAATGGGTTAATCATGTACTTCAAGACATCTTGTTAATAATTTATTGGTAAACTTTCTGGAGGCAGTGGCTGATGACAAAGAGAGAGTTCTGATGGTGTTTCTACCCTCCCACTTTCAAATCATGTAGTGGTATGAAACTGCAACGGTTTCCATAACCCATGGCTCTCAGATTCAGGGATTTGAACGAGTTCTTCTCAGTTCAGTCATTGCTGATACAGTGAAACCAGCGGACCCAAACTTGTAAAACGTTGGTGAACCATGACAATGATGAGAATAGAAAAAATTATAGTTAACACCCTGCTGTAGAAACATAATCTCCGTCTTAGAAAACAAAGGTAGCATGCACACTGCATAGCAATCAAATCTCTTGACTGGCAGAGGGTCAACAATGGTATCCCATTCAAAGATGGCAGCAGACCATGCCATTTTGAGTATGTGTCACTATCCACAGTGCTAGCAAAAATCCAATCTCCTGCGTCAGGCTCCTAAAAGGTCTCACTATATCTCTTCCAAGTCTCCCATTCCAGGACTTCAGCTAACATTTTTCCCATTCTGGTTATCATTCTGAGTCGCCCAAATATTAAAAATCCTGGTCTGTTCCAATTTTTCTTCATTGTCTGTGACTGAATCAGTTTAAAATGATTTGAAGCCCTGTTGAAATCAGGATTTCTGAAGGCCTGGACCAAATCACATTGCCATCTTTTTCAGTAGAAGTGAGCAGGTGTGGAGGGAGAAATGGAATAGGATTGAACACAGCCTCTAGGTCCATCAAGGTTTATGTTGATTACAAAGCAACTGATTTGATGTCACTCCTTTACTGGAGTTTCCCAGTCACTCAAAAGAATAGGCACTCTGGGGTGTGTGTGTGTGTGTTGAAATTACTTTAGATTTCTTAAAACAAATGAACTGCAATGCAGTGCTTGAATCCCAAAATATAGGATGGAAAAAGAGAAGGGACCAAGGCAATATGCTTAGAACATTCAGGCAGAATAGCACAGAACGCCTAATGATTGTTGTTGTTAATAGCCAGCAAGTCAGCTCTGACTTATGGTGAACCCATGTTTAGCAGAATGAAATGCTGCCCAGTCATGTGCCATCTTTACAATTGTTTGTGTGCTCAAGTCTGCTGTTGGAGCCAGTGTATATCCTGATTGCCTTCTAATCTTGTGGGCTCAGTCGAACAATATTCTTTTGTGATCCACGAGGTTCCCTTGGCTACTTTTCAGAAGTGGATCGCCAGGTCTTTCTTCCTAGTCTGTCTTAATCTAGAAGCTCCATGGAAACCTGTCCACTGTGCGCGACTGTTGGTATTCGAAATACCAGTGATACGACTTCTAGCGCAATAGCAACACATGAGCCACCACATTATGACGGACAGATGAGTGGAGGACCCAATGTTTGGGTCCTCACATTTAAAGAATAGTTGAGTTGATTTTAAATCATCTGTCCCTTACTTTAGAGAGAAATGCAAGGTAAGGTATTTGAGGAGAATGTGTTGCCGGGGACCACTGTGCTACTGAACAACTAAACGAGAGGTGGGAAGCAGAGGAGATGGGAACACGATGAGTGAGCACAGAGCGATGGGTAAATCACTCAGATTAGATAAAGATAAAGTGCAAAATCAGAACGTGAAGCAGATGCTTTTGAACCCCAGGGAGCAGGCAGCAGCAGAAGTTAGCAGAGGTTGTAAGAAAAAGGAACACCTACACACAGCCAGAATTGATTAGCTTCCTGCATCAGGCACACAAAGGAAACCCATTTTCAAACCGCTTTAGAAAAGCAAAGGAAAACATGAAAATTCTCCTAGCCTCTCTTTCATATCTCTCTCTTACTCTTAACTCTGACCTCTCACACTGCTGCTCCTTCTGGTCTTACTATCCTCTCTGTTATCACTCAAATCTTTCGTTTTGTCCTCCAAAGATGTTCTGAAGTCCCGTTTCTTCCAGAAAGCCTTTCCTGGCTGAATGATGAATGCTGCTTCTCCTCTTCACTGCAGACTGTCAGCATGCCTCCCAGTGCACACCACCATGGCTAAATCAAAAAGATTATCCTCAGTGTAAATATTTAATAGCCACTGCTTTCCCCATATACCATTAGCTCTTGGTTGTTAGTGCTGTGTGTGTTTGTATGTGTATAGACAGTTCTAGGGAATGTTGGTTGAATTTAGGTCATCCATGTTAGACTCAAACTCCCACAAGGCAGGCATTGTCCACTTAACTTACTCTACTTACAAGGAGCACAGTGTTTATGCAAAGCAAGTGCCTAATTACTATCAGTCAATTCTGCTGTTTGTTTTCCTTTGGGGGTGACAAATGACTTCTCCCTATTTACTTATGTACCCAGTTGGCTCCCTCCTTCACTTTCCTTTCTGCCCTCCCTAAACTTACCTGAAACCAGTGTTTCAAAAAAATAACCAGTTGCCATGGAGTCTATTCTGACTTTGGCTGGTTTCTCAGAAATAGATTGCCAGGCCTTTCTTGCTAGGTAGGTATGTCTTAGTAGCTCATTAACCATTTACTACCAGTGACCGGCTGAAACCTGGAGCCTAGATATAGAAAAAACTTCAATAGAAAAACTACATATAGAAAAACTTCAATCTCTGGATTGTACAAGACAGGTTTGGGGTAAAATTACCCAGTAAAGTGGCAAGTGAGAGGATATGCCAATTAGGCACAGATTTCTCATCCTCTTTATGACTTTTGGGAGCTCTAGTGGTGTAGTGCCTGAAGTATTGGTCTGCTAACCAGAAGACTGCCAGTTCAAACCCGCCAGCCAGAGGGAAGATTAGGCAATCTACTTCCGCAGAGATACTACCTTGGAAACCCAAGGAGGGGTCACTATGAGTCAAATCGACTTGATGGCAGTGAGTTTTGGTTTTAGCACTTCTACTAGACTAAAGCTGCACCCAACCATATGCATTGTTGAGTGTAGAAATCAAATCAGATAAATTGTTCCAAGTAATAACACCTGCAGTTACCAAGAAGTAAATATGACATGGCCGCCTAGCCTAAGAAGTGCTTTTACTACAATATTAATTCCTGAACCCCACTGCCATGGAACGATTCCAACTCATAGTAACCATGTAGGACAGAGTAGAACTTCTTCATATGGTTTCCAAGGCTATAAATCTTCACAGAGGCAGACTGCCTCATCTTTCTCCTGTGGAGTAGCTGCTGGATTTGAATTGCCCACCTGTGGTTAAAAGCCAAATGTTTTAACCACCGCACCACCACAGCTCCTTCCATCTAACTTTACAGGTTGAAAAACTGGTTGAGAAATCCCAGGAGGTAAAATGCTATTGAGAAAGAGTAGAAGAATGATGCCTCAACCTCTGCCTCAGACCAGCACACCCACACATCACAATTTACATCAAATCATCCTTCAGTTCTGACTCAGAATGAGGAGGCCCCTGGTGGGAAGTAAATATGCCCCAGTAGATAGAAGAAATCTGCCTGTTTAACCATTAGATAGCCTGATCTAGCCACATGGACCGCAGAAAAAAAAAAAAAATTTATATATTAGCTATGTTAGCAAATAGCCCTGTATAAGTTAAAATGGAAGCAGCCTTTTAACAACAAGATGTGATCTAACTTATGTTTTAAAATAGTTTTTCTGGTTGTAGTATAGGTAGTCCCTGGGTTCTAAAGGAGATCCATTCCTAAGTGTTCTTTACACTGAATTTGCAGATAAGTTAGAACAGGTGCAACAGTTCTTATTTAGTGCAAGAAAAGTTCCAAGCCTTTTCGATAATTTAATAGTTGTACATACAGCAATTGAAGGTGATGTGATAAAGAATTTGTCACAAGTAGGGGTTGGTTCAGTTCTTTCAAAATGAGGGCAAATTGATATAACGTTAAAGGGCAAGTACAAGTTGTTCATGTAAGTTGGACATTCTTAACCCAGAGACTGCCTGTATTGAGACTAGACTATAGGAGAGCAAAAGTAGAACAAGTAGGACCTTATAGGAAACAACTGTCAGAAACCAGGTAAGAGATGGCAACTTGGGCTGGTCCTGCAGGGGGTGGGGAATAGTGATCAGATTCTGGAAATATTTGGAAGGAAGAGACAAGCAGGATTTCCAGACAGA
>NW_006921592.1:2297364-2317004 GCF_000298275.1 Orycteropus afer afer | reverse complement strand
TTCTGGTTAGCAGTCAAGTGCCTTAGGCACTATGCTACCAGAGCTCCTTAAAATATATATACATCACCAAAAAAAAAAAAAGACATTGTCTTGAAAAGATGTATAATTTGGCCCAAAGAGACTTTGTATATTGACCTGTCACTGGTATCAGGAAATAGCACACAACCTAAGCTTAGAAGTGGTTGTATTAGTTTCTGCACTTTTCTGCTGTAGAAGAGTGTTCCCTTGAGATGACTCATCTTAAGATATCTGCCAGGTAAATAACATTCACTCTTCTGATTTTCTTACTTCTCTGAGGAGCAGGAAGGGGGACTAACAGAGTGGAAGTGTGGTCTCAGTTTAGCATGTTTCTCTCTGGCATTTGTGCAAAAGCTATCAGTGTGGCATTTTCAAATTATGTTTTTGGAATTATTTCTCAGTAATATGGGTAGCATTCAACCTCCATGTATTGTTTTGCAGAGACTTACAAGATACCCATCAAGCCCATAGACATGAGACAAACTTCTCCACATAAAATACAGCCACCTGCTACCAAAACAAATGTGTTTCCATTTCATGCTATTTATGTTTCAGGAGACTGTTTAAATTAGGCTGATGGCAAATTAGCACCATGCTGAATGCCTTACCCCATGACAAGAACAAGAATGACATTTTATCCTGGCCTTCAGGAATTTATGTTACAAACAAAAGCACTGGAAACAGCATTAGTGGCTGGTGACGTACTAAAAACTCCTCTGTTATGTTGTTGTTGTCAGTTACAGTCAAGTCAGCAGCACTCATGGCACCATAACCAAATAGAATGCCCGGTCCTGCAGCGTGATTGTCAGCATGTTCGCATACACAGCCATTGTGTCAGTTCATCTCACTGAAGGTTTCTCTCCCCTTCACTGGCCCTCCACTCTACCAAACATGATACCCTTCTCCCACCATCAGTCCCTCTTGATGATGTATCCAAAGTAAGAGAGCTGACGTCTTGGACAGTATTTGGTGATCCACAGGGTTTTCAGTGGCTAATTTTCGGAAATTAGTCTGGAAGTCTAATTTCTTCCTAGTCTGTCTTAGTCTGGAAGTCTCTGCTTTAGATGCACTAAATAGGATTGTTGGTGAGTAAGAGGAAGAGTTCAAGTTTTGTAAAGGAGGAATCACTTAAGGGATTTTCTTAGTCACATTAATTTGGTGGGAAGAGGGTAAAATATGCTGTATTGAAGGGAGCAGGCATGGAGCTGGGTTTCCTTACACCAACAGTGACTCACAAATGAGGAAATCAAAACTCAAAGAGATCATTCAGAGATATATCCAGTGCCCATTAGAGACAGCACCTAGGGCCCTTCATTTTCCAGCAGGGACTCTTTATTAAAAACAACTACACAAATGGTTAAGCACTCTACTACTAACTGAAAAGTTGGCGGTTCAAAGCCATCCAGAGGTATCTCGAAGGACACCTGGCAATCTGTTTCGAAAGGCCACAGCCATTGAAGACCCTGTGGAGAAGTTCTCTGCACACGTGGGTCACCATGAGCTAGAATCAGCTTGTCAGCAAGTAATAATAGCGACTGTTAGTCAGAAAGCACTCACTCAGACCAAACTCCCTTTCTTTAGAGAATCTTAAATAAACCGATTGTTTCTTAAAGACACATTTTGAAGTGTTAGGAGTCACGTGGCAACTTAAAATGCCCGTCTCAAAAATTCCTTTGCTAAAGTTTCCTTTAGCTTCCTAAAGAAACTGATCTTTTTCATTCTTGTGGAACTACAGTCATTTCTGAAGTTTTGCCTCTGTGTAAATCACTTAACTTTTTCTAAATTTCACATCTCTCCTCTGTTAAACAACAGCAAATTACCTCTCATTTATATCTAAAAACTACGGTACAAATAAATAAAATAATGCATGTTAGAATGCCTCAGTAAATTTAGCATGCTGTGTGAAAAAAAAATTGATTTTCCTTCAAACTGTGATGACTGGATCACTTTTCTAGACAAACTTCCTGTTTCTTACTTATTATTTATTTAGTCCATAGCTACACTATGGTAACTATGTACCATTTAACTTATTAGAATAATGCCCTTTTAGGCATCGACTACTTTATGAAACTCTGTCCATTGGTGTTATGGATCAAATCGTGCCCCTCCCCCCAATGTGTGTTGGATCCTCACTCCTATATCTTCTAATTTAATCCCATTTGGGAATAGGGTTTTCTTTGTTTTATTAATAAGGACACATCAGTGTGCTTCAACCTAATGACTTTTGAAATACAAAAATAGCAGATTCGACACACAGAGAAGCAAGCACAAGTAGGGGAAAGATAGATGCCACATGAAGGTCACCAAGGAACCAGGAAACATCAGGACTAGAAAAGCTGAGCAGAGGGAGCCCTCCTAGAGCTGGTACTCAGAAACCGTGTCTGGCTTAAGCTTCTCACTGTTGATGGGTTTTGCCACTTGGATTCTTTTAATAAAATCATATTTAGTTTACGTCTTAGCATCTAAATTCTACACTCAAACACCCGGTCCCCGTTTCCTTCTTTCACAAAACCTTTCCAACCCTCCCTCGTCTCCCGCCACAGGGTTTCCTCTGTTCTCTGACCTGTCTCAGCACTGACTGTCCCCAAGGAACTGGGACGTTGGAGTCGTCTCTAAGAAACTAGAATTTTGCAGAATCAAAATGTCCCACATTTGACTAAATTGAATAGGATTGGAGTGAAATTTGTGGGAAAACTGTGGGTTTTTTTTTTTTTTTAAAGCATTTCCTCCGAATTGTAGAATTTCACAAGAAGAAGCTGCTTTCTTTCTTTGTTTCTTGTCTTTTTCGTTGTGTCCTTTGTAACCCAATCCAGAGTCCACAATTACAAAAATACCATTTATCCAAATTAAGTTAATGCCCTCTAAACTTGGATATGGATTTACATTTAAATTTCTTGTTTAGCTTTTGGTTAAAATGCAACTGCAAAAATAATAACTACCATTTTTGTGTGATTCCTTGATAGTTCTCAACTTTAACAGTTCTCTGGTATAATAAAATCAGAGAATTTGTATTTAAAATCATTTTTAAAAAAACAAGCAATGAGATGCAATATTCTTAATTAAAATTGGCACATTAGTCACTACTGGGGCCTTTTTTATTGAAGTTGTAAAATCAAAGTACAATGTTAGTTCAGGTTAAAATGCCAGCGATCTGCTCAGTGCTGCTCCTACCGAGAGAGAGATTGTTGGGCCTTCTGACTAATGCCCCAGGGGGAACATTATATGTACTTTAGGGATGCCCATGCACACCTCTTACTGCAAATTTCAGAAAATAAAGAATAGTTTGAAAGATGGACATCACAAGGATCCTGGGAAAAGTGAGGGGCTAGGTGGGGGAGATTAAGGAAATTAGAGAACTGGACGGTACCAAGATTAGCAACAACAGGGTATAGGTACGAAGAGATTATATCCTATGCCAGTTGACTAAATTAGAAAGCAAGCCAAAACCAAACCCACTGCTACTGAGTCAATTCCAACTCACAGCAACCCTATAGGATACAGTAGAAGTGCCCCATAGGGTTTCCAAGGCTGTACATCTTCATGGAAGCAGGCTGCTTCTTTCTCCCACAGAGCAGCTGGTGGGTTGGAACTGCCAACCTGTTGGTTAGCAGCCGAATCCTCGAACCAAATGAAAAAACAAGCACAGGCTAAATATGAGGCACATTATATTCTAGCACGATCATTAAAATTAGGCAGAGAAATAGAGATTGGTGCAGATTTCTGCTGTTACGCATCATAGCCAAGAATCAGAAAATGTTTGATTTTATAAAGTCTTGTGAATTGCTAAAATTACATATCTGCACACAACAACAACAACAACAATCTTTGGTAAAGCACAAGAGCGATTTATTTAAAACCCTGTGCATAATTAAAATATCCATTGCTTAACTAATTGTAATTTATGAAAATTATTCAAGGTCAGGAAGCATACCTGTGGCTGTGATTCAAACTTGTGGTTATTTTAAATAATTCACATCAGCTCAGACTGTAACCAGAAATGTGTATGCTAGGTTCTTAACCAAAACACCTCCAGCCTATAGCACAGAGCCTAGAATTTAGTAACTTCCCAGTAAATGTTTGGTGTCCACACTGGTCACTTAGGGAAATAAAACAGAATGAGGAAACACAAGGAGAAACAGCAAAGATATCATGGTTGTTGTCTCTAGTGAGTAACCTACTCCTGCTTTTACCATAATGTCTCCTAGATTTTTACCTCTATTTTTCTGTCACCTCTCTGTTATTTTATTCATTTGTTTAAGCACTCATGCATTAATTCACACAAAATCTTTGTGTGTGTGTGTGTGTGTGTGTGTATGTGCCTAGTCTATAGGCCAAGGAGCTGTGGTAGCTCAGTGGTTAGGTATTTGGCTGCTAACCAAAAGGTTGGCAGTTCGAATCCACCATCTGCTCTGTAGGAGAAAAATGAGGTAGTCTGCTTCCATAAAGATTTACAGTCTGGGAAACCCTATGAGGAAGTTCTCCTCTGTCTGATAGGATTGCTATGAGTTGGAATCAATTGACAGCAGTGGGTTTGGGTATTTTCTATGTCAAGTACTGGGTGTACACTGAAGACTATGAGAGATTTCTTTACTGACTTCCTCGGGGTTATGATCTAGTAGAAAATAAACAAGTTAAAACTGTGTGTGTGTATGTGTGTGTAATCATGATTGGGATATATTGTAAGAATAAAAATAATGATAACCAATATGCAGGTGGGATCCTCTATTTCAGAACAGCAGTTGCAGGTAAACAGAAATGTTACCTTTCCTTTGAAAAATTGCTGCATTGCTTTGATTTATATTCACTGATTTGCCAGTAAAGGGTATGAAATTTAAAACCAAGGCTAAACATCTCTCAAACCATCGAAAAGGACACACATTGCAAGGGGGGAAATAATGTATGTGTGTGTGTGTGTGTGTGAGAGAGAGAGAGAGAGACAGAGAGAGAGAGAGAGAGAGAGAGAGGCTGGATCTTAAATGTCACAGGTGGCTCTCACTAGTTTAACACAGAAAATCTTGCTTCAAAACATTTCTTTCTGACCCAAATATAAATTTTCTAGACAAAGTGTAGTCTACTGTACACGCCACAAAGTCATTGTTCATTCACCCTTTTTAAAGGCAGAAGAGCTTGGGGAAAGGCTATCAATTTGGTGCCCAGCCTGAGAAACATGTCTGTGAATCCCCATCTGACACACCTTTCCCATCTGGACTTGGATAGCTTATTTGACGCTTCTGAGCTTTATTTTTATAAAATATTTAATTGAAGTTCAGCATACTTACTAACACACACATACACGCATACATTATCAATGTTCAATACATTATCACCCCCAAAAAATCTGTGTACACACAGACTAAAACATGGACCACTGTCAGCCCCCCCAGAATCTACTTTGAGCCCCCTCCCAATTGCTTCTCCTCTCCCCTCTCCAGAGTAACCATTCTCTTGATTTCTAACATAGAATTTAGTGCCGTACTCTTTTTTTAAAATGTAACCTACATTTATCCCTACTTTTAGAAAGTTAACTTTATGCCACTTCACTTTTATGAAAGACCTATGTTAGTACCTGTTCTCACTAACCACAAGAAAAACAAAGAGCATTTTTGCTTTTACAAAAAAAAGGTGAAAGTAAAAGGAATGTTCAGCATTGGTTTTGCAGCAAGCCTTTTAAAAGGCAGTGCACACCCTAGCAGAAACAGTGGCCTCACCCAGCTCCGTCCCTGAAAACGACACTCACCATCTCAGCATCAAGTCACCATAGTTTTGAATTATGTCTGTGAACATTATATATTAGTATTATTTTGGATTTTATGTGTTATTTGGTATTATCTGATAGGTTAGTTTTTGAGTCTGGAAATACTCAAAAAATTTTCCCATAGACATGATAAGATCCTATACATACAACACCCTACACAACAACCTACTGGAACTAATAGAAGGATTCAGAAAAGTGGCCAGGTGCAAGAACAACATACAATAATCAGTCAGATTCCTCTACATTAACAGAGAGAACTCAGAAAAGGAAATCAGGAAAACAATACCATTTATATCTATCATAGTTATCCAAAGGATGAAGGACTTAGAAGTAAGTCTGACCAGAGATAAACCTAACCTTTCTATACAAAGAAAACTACAAAACAAGAAGCAAAGAAACCAAAATAACATCAAGAACTACAAGAAAGTGAGAGACCTACATAAATAGACTAGCCCATGCTCATAGAAAACTTAACATTCTGAAAATGTCAATACTACCCAAAGTGATCTACAGATATAATGCAGACCAAATCCAGATTCCATTATTCTTTTAAAGAAATGGAAAAACTAATCACTAGCTTTATGAGGAAAGGAATGCAACATACTGTTAAAGAACAACAAAGTAGGAGGCCTGACACTCCCTAATCTCAAAGCGTACTTACTATAGAGCCATAGAAGCTAAAACAGCTTAGTACTGGTACAATAAAAGGCACATAGAACAAACAAACAATTGAGAACCCAGAAGTAAATCCATCCACCTATACACAGCTGATCTTTGACAAAGGACCAAACCCATTAAATGGGGAAGAGGGAGTCTCTAACAAATGCTGCTGGCAAAACTGGATATCCATTTGCAGAAAAATCAAACAGGATCCATATCCCTTACCATATACTAAAACTAACTCAGAATGGATCAGAGACTTAAATGTAAAATCTAAACCATACAAATCATCAAAAAAAAAATAGGGAAATTTTAGGGGCCCTGGTACATGGCATAAATGCATTATCAAACATAACTAAAAACTCACAAATAACAGAAGACAAACTCGACAACTGGGACCTCCTTGAAATTAAACATTATGTGTATCAAAAGACTTGACAAAAAGGAAAAGAACCTACAGACTGGCAAAAATTTTGGCAGTGACATGTCAGACAAGGAACTAATCTATAAAATTTATAGAAAACTTAAGTACCTCAACAACAACAACAAAGACAAACAGTGCAATTGAAGAAAGGACAGAGGACATACTTCGCCAAATACTTTGCCAAAGAAGACATTCAGTCTACTACTAACAAACACAGGAAGAAATGTTCATGATCATTAACCATTAAGAGACATGAAAATCAAACTCATTGCCATTGAGTCGGTTCCAACTCCTTAGGTTTCCAAGGCGGTATCTCTACGGAAGTAGATTGCCCAGTCTTCTTTCCAAGGAGTGGCTGGTGTGTTTGAACCAACAGCCTTCTGGTTAGCAGTCAAATGCCTTAGGCACTATGCAGATGCAAATCAAAACAACGAGATATCATCTCACCTCAGCACTAATACCAAAGTTCACAATAAAAGAAAACAAATGTTGGCAAGAGTATGGAGAGACTGGAGCCCTCATACATTGCTAGTGGGACTGTGAAATGGTACAACCACTGTGGAAAGCAGTATGATGCTTCCTTAAAAACCTGGAAATAAAAATACCATATGATCCAGCAATCCCACTACTAGGTATGTATCCTAGAGAAATAAGAGCTGTGACAGATACATGCAGATATGTGCACATCTGTGTTCATCACAGCATTATTCACAGTAGCAAAAAGATGGAAACAACCTAAGTTGTGGTTATGTGCACACAATGCTAGGCAACATTAAACAAATGATTAATCTGGGAAATACCCTATGATGTGCATGAACCTAAAGAACCTTATGCTGAATGAAATTAGTCAATCACAAAAGGACAACTATTATATGAGACCACTGCTGTAAAGAGTCAAGGACAGGTTTACACACAGAAAGAATCATTCTTTGAAGATTACCAGGGGTGAGAGGGGAAGGGAGAATAAATCACTAACTAGAGGGAAGACACATATTAACTTGGGTGAAGGAAAAGGCAATATACAATAAGGTGGAGGTCAGGACAAAATGGTCAAGGCAGAGGAAGACACAGGCATGAGCATGAGAATTAAAGGCAACTAAGGTAAATACTATTACATACACAATCCTGCAGTAACAGTAATTACATAATTTACTAATGGATTAATAGACACTCTGGCTGAACAAGGATGTGAAGGTTAATGGAATCACACCCAAGAATACACACTTATGTTTGACAGAGGCTGTCTCTACTTATGTATTTATGTATCCTGCAAATATACCTATGAATGTAGTAGAGCATGCAGGGGGCAAAGTTAGAAAACATCTGCGTCATAACCAAACCTTAAGGGAATGAGTTGTTGGGTGTAGTTTCAGGGGACCCTGAGGTCAATGGCATGATATAATCCACAAAGAACAACATTCTACTTCCTACTTTGGGCAGTAGTGACTGGGGTCTTAAAAGCTGTGAGTAGCTAGTGAAGGTATAACTATTGGTTTCTCCCTATCTTGAGCAAAAAGGAGGCAAGACAATAAATGTGGTCCAGAGGACTAATGGACCATGTGAATTTTAGCCTCCATGAGCCTGAGACCAGAAGAACTAGATGGTGCCTGACTACAACTGCTAGTTGCTCTGAAAAGGATCAACCATAAAAGATCCAAAGGGCAGCATTTGCTCAGGGGTAAAGCTTAGAAGGCAGGAAGGAACAGGAAAGAAGAAGGGTTAAGGGAAGTGGTAAACACACAGAGAGGTAGTGGGAATACTGCTGTTACATTGTGGGGACTGTAATGAATGTCATAAAATAAAACGTGTATGAACTGTTGAATGGAAAACCATTTGCTCTGTATACTTTCATTCAAATCAAAATTGAAAAAAAAATCACATGTAAATTAATGATAATTGCTTCTTTGCTTTATACACCATTCTGGCTTAGGAAAGGTTGCATCAGATGCTGTACTTTCACATAATCCAGGAAACCTGTATATGGAATCAAATTGTGGGTGTTCCTTTGTGTCTGGTTTTTATGAAGCCACACTGCTTTATCAGTAAATCAGGAGAAACAGTACAGTGACCACTTCATATTGTGGTTATGACCATGACATCAGAGCTGTGCAGCATGTATGGTGCTGGCGTCCCAGATGGTTGCCAGCAAAGTTTTGTGCTTTAGTCTCTCTAGTTCTGTGTTCATAAATAGTAAGTACACACGTGGAAATGATTGTGATGTGAATGGGGTGTATTTGGAAACATTCCTTGGACTTTACCTTGAGGGTATTGTTTAAGCATGGGCTGTAATTCTGGCATTTAATTCTCCTTTCTCTGTGCTATTTCTTCCTATGTTGTTCTTTTTGTTGTTGGTGGCTGCCACAGTCGATTCTGAAGAATGGTGAGCCCGTGTGCATAGAATAGAACTTCTCCATAGAGACTTCAAAAGCAGATGGCCAGGCCCATTTTCCAAAGCACCTCTGGGTGTGTTAGAGCACCAGTGTTTCAGCTAGTACTCAAGTACTAAACCATTTGCATCATCCATATGGGTGAGTTGTTTTCTATTAGCTTCCAGATTCAGTTTGTTCTCCAGATTTTGTGTCTCAATTAGATTTTCAGAGATAACCATAAGTACAACTTACCATTCATGAGGACTTATAATGTGCCAGTATTCTGCTGACCACTTGACATATACAGTTGATCCTTGAACAACATAGGAATTAGGGACGCCAACTCCACCCCCAGAAAACTTAACTACTCATAGCCCACTGTTGGCCAGAAAACTTACTGATAACATAAACAGCTGATTAACAGTTTTTGCTATATAATTATTAGATTTCCACATCAAGACACTGACACACATACACAACAGATAAGTTTATTAACTGTATGGCATGATGATTATTTACTATTCATTAAGTGGAAGTGGATCGTCATAATGGCTACATTCTCATTGTTTTCACCCTCGTCATCTTCACATTGAGGAGGAAGAGGAGAGGCTGGGTGGCAGAGGTGGAGGATGTGGAAGGGGAAGCAGGGGGGACAGGCACACTTGGTGTAACTTTATAGAAATACACCATTATTTCTGTCTGACTTTTTTGATTTTTATTTCTCTAAAAATGTTTCTGTGTGGTACCAATCCTTCTTCTACCATTTGCTTTAGTTTCAGTTCCCATATCATAGCTGTGATGGTCCATGTCATAAAAGAAGTCAAAAGACGTCTTGAATAATTGGAATCCTTTTGCCAGATTTTCTAATGTAAAATTGTTTTCTGGCACTGCTGCTTCTATGTCGTTGTCTTCATTGTCTGGCACTGGTTCAGAAGTTCTCATCTCCATCAAGTGCTCTGTTAACTCCTCTGGTGTAGTGTCTATTAAGTCCTAAATTTTTCCAAGCCATATCTTGAAAAAAATCCATGTATTAGTATATCCATGTGGTTTGAAACTATGTTGTTCACTGATCAACCGTACTATCCAATGTACTCCTCACCACAGCCAAACGAGGGAAGTATTCTTATTATCCCCCACTTTAGAGCCTATGAACCTGAGGACAGAAAGACTAAGACATTTACCCAACCGCTAAATGAAGGAGTTAGGAATTCAACATAGGAAATTCTTCTCCAAAGCCGGGCTCTTAACTGCTGATATATTGTTGTTAGGTGTTGTCAGGTCAGTTTCAATTCATAGTGACCCCATGTGACAGAGAAGAACTGCCCTGTGGGGTTTTCTAGGTTATAATCTTTATGGGAGCAGATCACCAGTTCTTTTTCCCACAGAGCTGCTGGGTGAGTTTGAACTGTCAACCTTGTGGTTAGCAGCCAGGTACTTAACTGTTACACCATCAGGGCTCTTTGATGATTTGTGGACCTCTGATATAGGCAGATGCTGTAACTTTTTACTGCAACCCTTTAGAAAAAGTAATACCTGTAGATTTCAGCTCTTCATTGGAGAGGCTGTGTGTTGAAAGACTAATGGGGAAAATCTATTACACTCTTTCCTTATAGAAATATACTTGGTGTCTGGCACTGAACAGAATTTGAAGGACATAGGGCACATAGCACCTCATTAAAAGTCCTAAAATTTATAGCCTAAATCCATTTTTATTGTTTTATATCTGCAGTTGAGCGTATCATGCTATCTGGAGAAGTACCCTGGGGATTATAATGTTCTCTCTAGCTCTACTACCGTTTCATTCCTGTTATCTTTATAATATTTTCACCTATTTCTTTATTTTCCATTATTGACAAGCAATCATAACTCTACAGAGTCACTCTCTGATGTTACTTTAGAAAAATGGAGGGCCTCTGTGAAAAATCACTTCCAGGTTTAACCTATGAAGTTGCTGGCAAAAGGAGCTATTTGGAGTTTTTATAATAAACCTCCCTGCATATGATTTATTATATCTTGATTTATAAACAAACAAAAAAACCCTAAACTAATATACACCTATTCGGTAGTTTCTTTGTGCATATTAGCATGCTAGGGACAGTGGAGGACAACAGAAAATAGTATGGCACATACCCTATTCTCAGATAATTTGTAATTTATTTGGAAAGGAGGACATAAATAATGTCACAGAAAATTCAAGGTAATCATAGAAAATACCAGAATACTGCCTGTCTCACTTATCTATTACTGCTATAACAAATACCACAAGTGGATGGCTTTAACTAACAGAAAATTATTCTCTCAGAGTTGAGGAGGCTAGACGTCTGAATTCAGGGTGCCAGCTCGGGAGCAAGTCTTTCTTTCCTTGTTGGCTCTGGGAGAAAATCTTTTTCTCCTTTCAACATCTGTAGGCCTGGCTTCCTTGGATATCTCCATGTGTCTTGGCATCAATCTTTCCCTGGGTCTAGGAGGTTCTTATTACCAAAATAAAAAACATGGCTCAACTCCTAGCTCTTCTTTCTTGGTTATAGTCAGTTTCCTCCTCTTTGCAGGCTTCTCTATCCTTTTATCTTTTGTGAGATAAAAGGTATGACTCAAGGGTGTAACTTGAGTAACAGTAGTGACCTAAGTAAAGGTGGCACTTGAGTCATACTTTGTAAGTCTGTGACTCAAGATACAACCCACTCTAATCCAACCTCATTAACATATAAAACCAAACCAAACCCACCGATTCCGACTCATTGTTGTTGTTGTTATGTGCCGTTGAGTCAAACCTGACTCATAGCGACCCCTCCTTGGGTTTCCGAGGCAGTATCACTACGGAAGTAGGATTGCCCAACCTTCCTTCCGAGGAGTGGCTGGTGGGTTTGAACCGCCAGCCGTCTGGTTAGCAGGCAAGTGTCTTAGCCACTATGCTACCAGACTCATAGTGACCCTATAAGGACAGATTGGAACTGCATCAAAGGGTTCCCAAGGCAGTAAATCTTCATGGAAGCAGACTGCCTCGTCTTCTCCCTTGGAGCAACTGATGCATTCAAACTGCAGACCTTTTGGTTAGCAGCCAAATACCTTAACCATTGTGCCACCAGAGCTTCTTCATTAACATATAGAGGTTAGGATTTACAACACATATCACAAAATGGAGGATCATTACATCATATTAGAAAATGGAGGACAATCACATAGTACTGGGAATCATGGCCTGCCAAGTTGACACATATTTTTTTGCGGGGGGGTGGCAGAGGGACACACTTCAATCCATGACACTGCCCATGAGAAGGAATACATGTAAAATGATCTCAGGATAATTACTAGAGCTTTCTAGGAGAGAGAGGAATCTATTCAGAAGGACTTAAGGTGCTTAGAGGATGAATAAGAGTTATAGAGACACAGCACTGTAACACATTCTGGCTGAATGAACATGGCTTTAGCCAAGGATACAAAAAGACTGATAGATATAGGCTAGAGGTGAGTGTACTAGTTTCTTATTACAGCTATATAACAAATTATCCTAGGCTTATTACTAAAAAGAAAACAAAAATTCACTGCCATTGAGTCATTTCCAACTCATATTGATCTTATAGACAGAATAGAACTTCCCCATCAGCTGTAAATCTTCATGGAAGCAGACTGCCTCATCTTCTGAGGAGCAGCTGGTGGGTTTGAACTGCCATCGTTTTGGTTAGCAGTCAAATGCTTTAACTACTGTGCTATCAGACTCCTTATTACCACAAACAACATAAATTTATTGTCTAACTGCTCTATAGGTTACAAGTCCAAAATGGGACTTAAAGACTAAAATCAAGTGTTGGTAGGGATGGTTGTTTCTGGAGGCTCTAGGAACCAATTTGATTATTTTCCAACTTCTAAAACTGTGGAGGTATAGTGCCTAAAGCACTTGACTGCTAACCAGAAGTCTGGCTCTTCAAATCCACCAGCCACTCCTTGGAGGGAAAATTGAGCAATCTACTTCCGTAGTGATATCATCTGGGAAACCCAAGGAGGGTTCACTATGAGTCAGGACTGACTCAACGGCAGTGAGTTTGGTTTGGTTTAGAGGCTACCCCCATTCCTTAGCTGTTGGCTTCTTCCTCCATCTTCAAACCACATCCTTTCAACCTCTACTTATATTGTCACATGTATTCTCTGACTCTGGCCTTTTGCTTCTCTCTTGTAAGGACCTTTGTGATTACATTGTACACACTTGGATAATACAGGATAATCTCCCCACTCAAAATCCTTAACTCACATCTGCAAAGTTCCTTTTGCCAAGTAAGGTAACATATCCATAACTTGTTGCCATCAAGTTATTTTCAGTAGAACTGCCCCATAGTTTCCAAGGCTGTAATCTTTACAGAAGCAGACTGCCACATCTTTCCCCCATGGATCAGGTAGTGGATTCAGACCTCCATCCTCTCAGTTAACAGCCAAGCTCTTGACCATTGTGCCACTAGGGCTTCTTAACGTATTCTGCAATGAGGATATGGACATTATTGGGGTAGCTATTAGTTTGTCTACTGCAGTGACACCGCTGTGTGCTAAACATCTTGGTCATTTGGGTGGTGTCTACCACCATTTGGAGAAAGTCTTTCAGTGCTTGATTTTAAAGTATATCGTGCAGGACATTAAACCATTAAACCTTTTGACCTGGGGAGTGATAAGAGCAAAGCACAGAGTAAACAGCAGAGCAGTGACCAGATGAGCATGGGAACAAGGAAACAAACATGAAAAGCACTGAATCTGTTATGAGAACATGTGTGTGTGGTGTTGTATTTGTGTATGCAAGTGTGTATATGAGTGTGTGTGACAGGAGAGAGCACCACGTACCCACTTATGCTTATACCTAAGGACACAGCCTCAGTTTAGTCCATGAGGACATTTGTCTAGCCATGGGAAAACAGCTAGCAGAGGAGGTCAGGGACTCTCCAACATCCAGATATTCCTGCCAGAGCAGGAATAATGTGTAAGTATTAAACATTCCTAGGAATAATCATCATGCTTCACAATATGAGATACTCAGAGAGCTAGGGACTACCTCTCCAGCCAACCTTCCAGGTGACCCCAAAGGTTATGCAGTCCCAAGAAGATGAAAAATATGAATAATTAAATGTTAATGATGAAAAATAAAAAAATTACACAAACTGCATTTCTCTCCCAGAGAGCCTGTTTCCAAGGATGGTAGTGACTATCACATGAGAGTAGCTCAGAAAAGCGATGTAATTAGTAACAAGGAAGCCTGAGGGTGGGGTGATTAGATCAGAACCAAAACACTATTCATTCTCTCTCCTCTGTGTGGCTTTGCCTTCTCCACCTTGTCCAGAGTTTGAAACAGGTTGTTGCTCACATTGAGCTTTGATTCAGACACTTACTTTATGGAAAGTAGTTGTAGCAGTGGCCCTACATAGAGATGTGACACTAGAGGAAAATTCCAAGAAGCAAATGAATCAGCAGATTCTTAATGGGCCAAGAGATGGTTAAGAGAGTTCTCACTAACATTCAAGCAAGGACTGAAGTTGCCTTTCTAGCAAAACAAATTAATTTGGGTCAGAGGAGAGCAAGCCCTAATAGTTTATTAACTCATTTGAGGGTCCTAGCATCAATATCTGTTTCTTTTCTACAATAAAGCAATTAAAATGGGATCAGATAGCTGTGCCTACCTGCCTGGTAAGACTTGATAACGTGGAATTTTTACAACACAAAAGTGTGTTTTTGAATTTGGAGAGAAAATTACACTGTGTGTTCAGACTTTGAGGAATTATAACATAATCTGAAAGGGATGGACATTATAAAGTAAAAACTTTTCCCTCTTTTCCAAGACAGAATGGTGCAGCAGAATTATTTTGGTGGTGTTTACTGTTGGGATAGTCAGCAGTAAAGATCTTCAGAAATAAGCCCAGAAGTCTCAGAGGGAAAACATAAATATTCAGCTGTGCTTTTAAAGACTTGCTGTTTTCTTTTTAATTGTGTTTACCTTTAAAACAACAACAAACAGAAGCCAAGAACTTGGCAGAGGGCTGCTTTTTAAGGAGACTGTATTCCTTGGCTGCCAAATGAACATGCCTCTCATTCTTACTTGATTCTGTTTCCTTTAAAATAAAAAAAAAAAAAAGTGATACTTGCCATTTGCTTCTCTCAAGAACATCTTGCTCTTTAGCCATCACCTAGTACTCAGACTTCAGAATACAATGGCCCAAAGAGGACAGATCAGGGGTTGTGTTTATCATTATCATCATTTTTATCACTATTATTAGTGTTAATTGAGTCATTATTTTATTTATTTTATTTTATATATTTTAGGATTATTTATTAGTAGTATATATGTAGGACCTCTGGTAGCATAGTGCCTAAGGCACTTGACTGCTAACCAGAAGGCTGGCGGTTCAAACCCACCAGCCACTCCTTGGAAGGAAGGTTGGGCAATCTACTTCCATAATGATACCACCTTGGAAACCCAAGGAGGGGTCGCTATGAGTCTAATCCGACTCCACGACAGTGAGTTTGGTTTTTTTGGTTTAGGATATATGTGGTGGTTCAGGTTATGTGTCAGCTTGGCTGGACCTGGTTAAGTGGCTGGGCAGGTGAATGTAATTATTCTCCATGGTGAGACTGGTAATAAACTCCATGGTGGAATGTATTGGAGCAGCTGAGTAGCTGCTTTGGGTAGGTGGTCTGCTTCCGTATATAAGAAACGACTTTAGGAGTGGTCTCTACCTTGTGGCACGCTTGAAGCCTGCATATAGTCTTCTTGTTGTTCAGCAGCCTGCCGACCTTGGGACTTTCAATGGACTTGAATTAATGGCCGGCCATGTAGTTTGGTAACATTGGGCTGTGCCTTTTTACTTGTCAACCTTGGGCTTGTCAGTCTCAGCGGCCAGCAGCTGTCTGAGTGAAGAAAAGCCTGTAGCTTCAGTGGGCTGAGAGCAGGAGGCAGAGCTGAATCCCAAGGTTGAGGGGCTTTCACCCAGCCCTTAGAGCCTGGCACTTTGAACTTGGACTTAAAGCCTCCAAACTGTAAGAGAATAAACTCCCGTTTGTTCAAGCACCCTATTTGTGGTACATTCTTGTCAGAGAGACACTTTGTTGTTGTTGTTAAGTGCCCTCGAGTTGGACCTGACTCCTAGAGACCCCTCCTGGGGTATCCGAGGTGGTATCACTACGGAAGTAGATTGTCAAACCTTCCTTCCAAGGAGTGGCTGGTGAGTTTGAATGGCCAGCCTTCTGGTTAACAGTCAATTGCCTTACGCACTACGTTACAAAAGCTCCCACAGAGTGGCACTAGGTAACCAAAACAATACCAAAATACAGTTAATTTTTATCTATTGATTTTTTTTTTTTTTTAATTGTGACTTGGGTGAATGTTAGGAGCTCTGGTGGCATAGTGCCTAAGGCATTTGAGTGCTAACCAGAAGGCTGGTGGTTCAAACCCATCAGCCACTCTTTGGAAGGAAGGTTGGGCAATCTACTTCTGTAGTGACACCGCCTCAGAAACCCAAGGAGGGGTCACTATGAGTCGGATCCAACTCCACAGCAATGAGTTTGGTTTTCTGGTTTTGGGTGAAAGTTTACAGAGCAAATTCACTTTCCATATAGCAGCTGACATACATTTTGTCTCATGACATTGAGTGCAATTTCCCACAATGCAATAGCTCCCCTCTTACTTCCTCTCCATTGTTACCTCTTCCCTGTGTCCTTCCCTCCCATGCACTTCTGCCACCTGAGCTGTCTCCCTGTACATACATAGCCTTTCTATTCTCCCATGATAGATCTCTATAAGGAGTGTATCTACCTAATATAAATGTTCACCTAATATGCCTGTCTTTTGTTTGGCTGGGAGCCACAGGAATGGGTTCAATTCCAGACCTGAAGGCCAGCTAGGGGCCATAGTCTTAGGGGTTCCACCAGGTTCTATCAGACCAGCAAACCTGGTCCCTTTTTTCTTTCTTCCTTCCTTTTTTTTTTTTTTTTTTGATGATTTTGAGTTTGTTCCACATTGTCCTCCCACTCTATCCAGGATCTCCTACATAGATCCCCCTCTGAGTGGTTGACAGTGGTAGCCGGGTACCATGTAGTTCTTCTGGTCTCAGAGTCATACAGGCTGAGAATCTCATGTTTTACCAGTCACTTGGACTAATTGTTCCCATGCATCTTTGGATTTCTTTATTCTTCTTTGCTGTGGATGAGGAGAGACCCATCTTTGTGTCTAGATGGCCAATTGCAATGCAAGCTTTTAAGATCCCAGTCGCTACTCACCAAAGTAGGATGTGGAACAATGTTTTTGTACAGTATGTTATGCCAATTGAGCTTGATGTTCCCTGCAACTGTGGTCCCGAGCCCACAGATGCAACTACTTGCTCCCTCTGGGTAGCTGACTGTGGCTAAGAAGTGACTACAAACTTGTCCCTTGTCAGTCCTACTATATACCTGGGAATTCTTACAGAACATACAAATACACTCGTAGAAACACTGTCTGTCAACCCTATACATGGTCATGGGCACACTCCCCCCTCCATAGACATACCTCATTATTCAGCCTGTCCACCTATCTAGCCACCTGTAGATCAACGCAGTACTGTATATGCAAAAGGGTCCATCTTTGTTGTCTATACCTCCCATGCACCTCTCTATGTCTTCCTTTTCCTCAATGCCACTGTGTTGGATGCATTATATTTTAATAAGCTTTCATGAAGACTCAGAATATTGGATATTAGGGATATACTAGGTTGAGAGAAATAGACAAATACTAAATGTAAGAAGATGTTTGTATTTATAAAATTCTGTGTGAGTGTTATTATTATCAAATATGAGGATTTCTTGTGAATTTGTGCCAGGACTTTGAACTGGTTCTTTCTAGTCTGACCCCTTGCTGAGAATTTGCATTTCCACGCCAGAAAATACTGAATCAGAATCTACATTTTAACAAGATCCCCAGATGCTGGAATGAACCAGTTCGAAGCCCTGGTTTGTACACTTGTTTGCTGCCTTTAAAGTTCTTCATCCATGCAGAGCAAAACCAAATAAACTACACAAGCAAATCCAAATAAATTAGGATAGAAGGGGATCACTGGCCAGTGGTCACTGAAGTCACACAGTGGGCACAATCGAATCAGGGAAGACCCCAAGGGAAAGGTTAACTCTGTTCAGTGATCTCTGACCTCTCTGTCTACCTTTCTATGCTTCTTTTGGAGGGTCCAAAGTTCCATGTCTACATGTGTGTCTTCTATATGCAATTCCTTATTTTCTAGCTGCTAAACCTTCTCTCTGTACACAGAGACTATCTCCAGAGAAGTGAGTTCTGAAAGCAAAATACAGTCTTTTTTATATAGCATCCCTTTATTTAGAATAAGGCTTGGCAGGAGGGATAAAGAACTAGTGGTGGGCTGTTGCTGTAGAGGAAAGTCTGTTTCCTGAATGTAAATGTTCTGCCTCTTCTTTCAGATTATCTTTATGTAGACAACATAGACCAGTTGAAATTTGGGGAAGTTTGAGGAAAAAGTGGAGTATGCTGGGTCTGAAGACTTTGGGCAAAGTATTTAGATTGTTGCAAGACTTAAGGGAAACAGAGGAAGAAGTATTTATTGACCTCCTCTGTAAGCCAGGTACTCTGTCCAATAATTTAAATGTATATATTTCATTTGATAATAATCTTCAAGGTTTGTAGATATGAAAACTAAGGGGTTTTCAAGGAATAACCCAAATACATCTTTATTCCACAATTGCTAAAGGGCAACACTGAGGTTTGAATTTAGTCCTTTGATCCCTTTTGAGTGCTTCCCACCTCACCTATTATGAATACCTGGTGCAATGGATATAGACATAGTAGAAGCTTCATAAAGTGCTCATTGGGTCTGAATTTTACAGGTCACATGTTCTGCTCTTAAGTTGACTTTTGTTATTAAAATTGTGCTCAAGCCTAGCTCTGGTGGTGTAGTGCCTAAGGCACTTGACTCCTAACCTGAAGACCGGCAGTTCAAACCCCCCACCAGCCACTCCTCAGAAGGAAGACTGGGTAATCTAATTCCATAGAAGAGATACTGCCTTGGAAACCCAAGGACCGGTCACTATGAGTCTTATTTCTAGTTAATAAGCATTTGCTTTGAAACCCAACTCTAAACTTCAGAAGAATTTTAATATTAGAAGTAAATCACTAAAAGCTTCATTAATTAAGCTATAATATGTATATAAATTGGGCAATCTACTTCCATAGTGATACTGCCTCGAAAACCCAAGAAGGGGTTGCTATGAGTTGGGTCCAACTCGATGGCACATAACAACAGCAACAAAATATAGACACACAAATTCCTAGTTTAGTTAATACTATTTAACACAGGGAGCTCTGGTAGCATAGTGGCTAAGGCACTTGCCAGAAACTAGAAGGCTGGTGGTTCAAATCCACCAGCCACTCCTCGGAAGGAAGATG
>NW_006921592.1:2288855-2296919 GCF_000298275.1 Orycteropus afer afer | reverse complement strand
CCTATACGATCACTATGAGTAGGAATTGACTCACTGGCAAAGGGTTTGTTTTGGAAACCGTACATTCTGGGTTAAAAAAAATATATATATATATATATATTTTGGTAAAGCTTTAGCTATATTTAAGGAACTCTGGTGGTGTAGTGCCTAAGGCATTTGACTGCTAACCAGGTTGGAAGTTCAAACCCACCAGCCACTCCACAGAAGGAAGGTGGGCAACCTAGTTCCATAAAGATTTACCGCTTCAGAAACCCAAAGGAGGTCACTATGAGTCAGAATCAACTCGATGGTAGTGAGGGTTTTTTTTTTTTTTTTTAAGCTATATTTACATGATTTTTAAAAAGAAGATTAAATCAGAGAGCTGTTCAAGTCTTCCATTTATTCATATAATAAGTACAACTTGTGGTCTATTACTGCCAGCATTACTCGGTTTCTTTATCCTTATTGTTAACACATTTAAGTCCCTGTAGTTCTCAGCTGTGCCCTTCAACTGACTTTGTCAAATAGTTCACTTAGAATTTTGAGCCCTCCTCTGATATGGAAACTCATTCACTGGATATTAGACCAGTGACTAATTGATATTGGCCACTGAAAGATTGTCAGCAATAATAATATCTTGTCACACTTATGATCATTATACTTTTTCAGGATGCCAAGTGTATTAGGTGCCAAATAACAATCATAGAGCTGCCCCTCAATGATCATGCAAATGACTCCTGCAAATGGCTCCCAGTGGAATAATTCAGCCTGAAGTTCTCCATTGAGCTTGTTATATTAATCTGAAGAGTAGAATTCAAAACATTGACAGAGACTTGGATTCTGTTCACTAAGAAAAGAGAGGTGGTAACTCAGAGTTCATGGGAAGTTTTCCCAGATCAGGGAAGTTATATGCAGAGGCTTGCCATCTTACTTAATGAGCTAGTAGAATACCACCACAGAGTCAGAATTATTGGTCATAAGGCTTGGAAGCTTGTATTCTAGTCCTATAGCCTTCTCAGATTTTCTGGGTGACCTTGAGTAAATTACCTAACTCACTGGGCTTCCAGTATCCTACCTGTAAAATAGGTATTTTCAATCGTCTCATATGCACGTGAGAACTGGACAATGAAAAAGGAAGACTGAAGAAGAGTTGATGCTTTTGAGTTGTGGTATTGGTGAAGAATGCTGAAAGTATCATGGACTGCTAAAAGAACTAACAGATCTGTCCTGGAAGAAGTACAGCTGGAATGTTCCTTTGAAGCGAGAATGGCCAGACTTCATCTCACCTACTTTGGTCATGTTGTCAGAATGGAGCATTCTCTGGAGAAAGATACCATATTTGGTAAAGTGGAGAGTCAATGAAAGAGGGACAGGCCCTCAACAAGATGGATTGACACAGTGGCTGCAGCGATGGGCTTGGGTGTAGAAGGGATCATGAGGCTGGCACAGGACTGGGCATTTTTCCGTTCTGTTGTACATAAGGTCATTAGGAGTCAGAGACAACTTGATGGCACATAACAACAATGACAACAAAATAGGAGTAAATGATACCTCTTCATTCAAATCGTAAAAGTGTTGTGAAGATGTAGTAAGATTATGTGTGTGTGTATGTGTGTACACTGGAAAGTATGAAGAATTAGATATGAAGTGCAACTGTTGCTATTGTTATTCAGTCACATGAGACAGTGGAGATTATCTGAAGACAGGGCCATGAAGTGTAAGTGATAATTGAATGATACAGGGAGCTGAAAAATGGCAAAGAAGAGTCCTCAGTGTTCCTGCAATGACTTCTTTAGCACAGAAACACCCTCCAAAAAGAGTGCCCTCCCTCAGCTGTTTAAAAAAAAATCGTCAGCTAAATAGAGAGGAGTATTACATAGAAATGTATAATAGACTGGGCAGTGTTTGAGTCTATTGTACTTAGGGTCGCTGTGAACCAGGACAGACTCAATGGCACCTAGCAATAACAACCACATTATATAGAAGAAAGGGAAAGTGATCGCTGCTGGGTTTCATTCTATTTAAGTACTTTAAGCAGAAAAGACTGTAATACGGAGAATTAGAGGCTCATATAACTGTTGGAAATGCTGCAGAAGCAAAGGTCCTTTGAAAAAGTGCTGCCACGTTTCAGAAACTGTGGAAGGGCAGGAAACAGACAGAATCTAATGCCGATGATCTTGTTTACCTGCAGTAGCCAATGAGTGATTCCCAGACGCTCACCTGGAAAGCCCCTGGCTAAACCTTACACAGGCATCTGTCATTGCTCACCTGGCTGCTGGCAGAGAACAAGGCCGCTCCTCTGCTGCTTTCCCAGTCTCCTGCCAATGGCTCCCAGTGGAATAATTCAGCCTGAATTTGGCCGGCAAGAGATCCGGGAAGTGTGCTTTCCAGGCTTCTGCCCAGGGATGAGGGATGATGCTGAGATGACAGCAGACCAGCCAACACAGTACTGCTATCCAAAACCGTTGCTCTAATAATACTTCCATGAAAAAACTAGTCATGAATCAAGGCTTTCACGTAGTAAGTCAACAGTTACTTGTAAGCAGGAAACCCACCTTTATTCCCAAACTCTCATATTTCTGCAATTCTAAGACGGCAATGAATAGAAGTTGCACCATTAACTTACGAAGAAAACAAACAAAAATTGTCCACAACCTACTACTGTTAACAGATGTAAAACCAAGTCTTGTTGTTGTTGTTGTTGTTATGTGCCGTCGAGTCGGCCCCGACTCATAGCGACCCCTCCTTGGGTTTCCGAGGCAGTATCACTACGGAAGTAGGATTGACCAACCTTCCTTCCGAGGAGTGGCTGGTGGGTTTGAACCGCCAGCCTTCTGGTTAGCAGTCAAGTGCCTTAGGCACTATGCTATCAGAGCTCCAAGTCTTAGAGACTAGGAAATTAGATGTTCATGCAATTTGGATGCTTTCTCTTACTTTGCTCATGTTGTCAGAGGGAGCAGTCTCCAGAGAAGGATATGATACTGGTAAAGTAGAGGGTCAACAAAAGAGGGGTGAACCCTCAGCAGATGTAGTGACACAGTGGCGGCATCGATGAGCTCAAGCGAGGCAGCGGTTGTGAGGATGGCGCGGGAGTGCACACGTTTTCTTCTATCGCAGACAGGGATGCTGTCGGTTGGAGCTGACTCCACGGCACCTAACACAACAGAGAGAGGAAGTTCAAAGTCCCTCATTCATTCTCACATACCTCTCTACACTTTACATCATGTGGGTCAAGATCAAGGAGGAAGCCTGGGAGACATGCTGAAGGATATTTTATTGATGATTGGACTAGAGGAATTGTGGAATGTTTGACTGTCCTGAGCAGACAAAGGAAGAGTGGGATGAACTGTCAAGGTCTTTCTCTCTTTACATGAATCTTCTTATAGCTAGCCAGAGAAAGTAGCTAGTCCTCTGTCTTCCTCTGTTCCCATCAGATCTTTGTCTCCATGTAAGCAGGGTGAAGATGGCCTACTTCCTTGTGGGAAAAGCCTAGCCTTCTCTCTGGATTTCTTTTTCCATCCTATTTCTTCAGGGATGCCTGATGACCCAAAGGAATACCTATTGAAGTTTCTCTACACCATATCTGCAGTAGGCATTACAGAAAATACTTCCTTTTTCTTCTTTGTGGAAGTCTTAGTGGCCAGTTCTGGATGAGAGTCTTTGCATGGTATGGGAAGGTCTGAGATTTGGGATTGAACCAACAGTTCCATGGCAAAGCAGCCCCTTCGGCCTGCTTCAGCTCTTGATCCTTTTGGCCTACCTTGTTTGGTCAAACAAACAAACAAACAAACTCATTGCTGTCAAGTTGGATCCGACTCATAGCAAACTCTATGCCACCAGAGCTCCCTTGTTTAGTTCAGGGTTATGCAAATGGTTAATGAGCTCAGCTACTAACTGAAAGGTTGGAGATTCAAGTCCACCCAGCAGCACCTGAGAAGGAAGTCCTGCTGATCTACTTCTGAAAAATCAGTCATTGAAACCTGTGTAGCACAGTGCTAATCTGGCATAAATTAGGTTCCTGTGAGTCAGGGTCACCGCAGCAGCAGCTGGTCCTGGTGTTTAGGCCATGGGAGAACTACACGGAGTCCTTCCAAGCTCACTGGAGAGTTCTACATTGGAGTTTGGAGGGTACATGTGCATAAATTTCCTTGGAAACCTGGTTGGGAGGGAAAGCCAGTTTATAGCCCAGATTCCTTAGCTCTGGGCCTAAATCTGTTGTAACTTCACCTCATTGAATAACACCTTTTTTTCTTTTTTTTTTTTTTTTGGCCACAAAATAATTTCTGATAATTTTATCATAAACTCAGGATTCTCAAAACAATTACCTTTCCTAATTTCTAAAGAGAGTATGTATGTGTTCATGATGAAAACAATTTAAAATATTTGACAATGTTAAAATTTTTATAGAAATGGTATTGTGACTTATTCTTCCTTTAACTGTTTCTTTGAGACTAGAAGAAGAAAAATTACCCACAATAATTGTTATTTTTAAGAGCTCTGGTGGCATAGTACCTAAGGCATTTGACTGCTAACCAGAAGGCTAGTGGTTCAAACTCACCAGCCACTCCTCAGAAGGAAGATTGGGCAATCTACTTCCATAGAGTTTCTACCTCAGAAACCCAAGGAGGGGTTGCTAGGAGTCGGACCTGACTCGATGGCAGTGAAGTTTTTTTTTTTTTTTTTAATTGTTATTTTTGAGTAATTCATTCTGAATTGTGTTTCACTTTGAAAGAGTATCTGTGGATACCATCCCAAAGTAATAGTTGTTAGCATGACAGCCTTCTCATCAGAGGCTCAGGCTGGCTAAGATACCCTGAAAAGTGAAAAAGCTTCAAAAATGGATGACCCTTACATAAAATATTCTCAGCCTGAATTCACCTCCATGTGAAAAGGAATTAGGACATCTGGGGCTGTCATAGACCTTGTCATTTATGTATGCTATAGATGTTATGTTGAATAGCAATAAAACATGAAGCATTTTGGGTCCTACAATTATTAACCACCCTCTAACTTTAACCTGGTAGCGTAGTGCCTAAGGCACTTGACTGCTAACCCACCAGCCACTCCTCGGAAGGAAGGTTGGGCAATCTAGTTCCATAGTGATACCACCTCAGAAACCCAAGGAGGAGTCGCTATGAGTCAGGGCTGACTCGATGGCACATAACAACAGCAACAACGACTTTAACCAATTATATGCTTTTAACCAGAAAGGAAGGACCTATTATTGAGACTAGCTATGCTTTTTAAGTCTTGGAGAAACCATTTTTTTCAGAATTTGTCATAGTAGTAGAAAAGGATTAAAATGCTTTACCATTTCTTTCATGTGTCAAATCTAGTTCTGTCTCTTCCCTGCTTAAAAATTCCTTCAGTGGCACTTACCTATTGTGGTGTAGTAAATTACGTGGTATGGCTTTTCTAGGCATAGTCTTTGTAACTTACACTTTGCTGTGGGCAACTGAGTAGCTCATTGTTAAAGTTATCCACCTGGTATATTTCTGTTGGAGCAGCATGAAACAGTCTTCTGGGAAGTTCACTCTCTCTCAGGTGTGTAGAACTCTGATGTTGGGATTGGTTGATTTTGGCCACTCTGTCAGGCTCAAAAGGAGCCCTTTTAGAGGCAGAAGAGAGTCTCTGACTCCCAGCTGAGAGAGATGTGCTGCTGAGAGAGAGATGCAGGAGGCATGCACTGCTGAGAGACCTGCTACTGAGAGACTGAGAGAGAGGGCCAGCTGAGAGCGACAGCCACCTGCGAGAGACAGAGTGCATTCCTGAACTTGAATTATAGCCTGTTGCTTCCATAATAAACTCCATAATCTGTGAGTTCTTTGTGACCACTGCAGCGAATTATTGAACCCAACAGAGGTCATGGGTGCTATGGGAGGAATGGTTGGTGACAAGATTAGTAAGACAGTTGGAGGGTGGTGGCATGTCTGGCCTCATAAGAACAGACCTTGAGTCGCTGATGGTGATTCTGTCTTCCTCTTGTGTAATTAGAGGAGGTCAGAAGATGCCACCTCCATGGTCCTTTAACACCTATTTTCTAGATAAGGTCTAAAATGTTTACCATGGTTTATTGGTATTTCAGAACGGTTTCCCACTTACCCATCTAGACTCATCTCCCAGTGAGTACCCATGGGCATCCTTTATTGGAATTACTGAACTATTTTCACTTCCCCAACTCTCTAGCTCACCTGCTAATGACTCTGTCTGGCTTCCCATCTTGCCTCTTCTCCCTTTTCCCCTTTATACTATCTTCCTGATGAATTTCTACTTAACCTTCGGGAGACAAGTCTTTAAACTTCTTTAAAAATTGGCCATGTCTTATCTATTTCCAAATTCTCACTGCCTATCAGAAAGCCTAGAAAGCTGGTGGTTCAAACCCACCAACCACTCAGAAGGCAGGTTGGACAATCTACTTCCGTAGTGATACCACCTCAGAAACCCAAGGAGGGGTCACTATGAGTCGGGTCTGACTCAACAGCACATAACAACAACAACAACAATCAGAAAGCCTGATACATAGTGCGTAAGGCATTTGGCTACTAAACAGAAGGCTGATGGTTCACACCCACCAGCCACTCTAGGAAGGAAGATTGGACAGTCTACTTCTGTAAAGATTTACTGCCTCGATGGCAGTGAGTTGTTTTGTTTTGTTGTTTTTTTTTTTTTAATCAGAACGCCTGGTACATCAGAAGTTCTCAAAAAAAAAAAGCTATTGTCCCTGAAATGAGCTATATAATTGTCCATTTTCTGTATTATTTTTATCCCAATGTCAAGAGTCATCTGTTTATATAAAATGAGTGATTGTTGGAAATTACTTATTTAATTCCTATGACATTTCACTAGCTAGGACATTTCAGGCTATTATGTTAAAATTCCCTGTTCAGAGCTATGTTGTGAATTCCACATATAAAAACATTCCCTAACACATCATTTAAGAATTCACCAAAATTACAATATTAGGACCAAAGACCACCCCACAGACTATTGATTCAGGCTTTAAAATCAGTAGTAAAAAATTTTCTGCTAAAGAAAATGTGCTTTTATTTATTTATTTTTACATGACACACGTTCATCAAATACTTGAATCTTAGTTGAAAAATGTGAGCAAATCTTCTGAGGCTGAAATTTGGGCTCTTTGGTGGTTAGGATAATGGAGTTTTTGAGCCAGGGCATTGCATTTGTTTTCGGAAGTAAAAACGAGGCTTTTCATATTATAGAGTCCAGGTAGCATCTTGACCTTGAGCCTTTGATCTGCCTCAGACCCACCATTTTCATTAGAGTTGATCTCCAGGTCCAGGTTGAAGGCTCTGGTCAACTGATCAGAAATCTTCAAAGCTAAAATGTACTAACACAAGCCCCAGCTTCCTTGTTTGAAAACATTTTGATAGAAAACTATTCTCATTCAAAAGAATACTTGTTGTGTTGAATGGGATTGTTGTTGTTGTTATATGCCGTGGAGTCGGACCCGATTCATAGCGACCCCTCCTTGGGCCTCCAAGGCAGTATCACTACGGAAGTGGATTGCCCCATTTTCCTTCCGAGGAGTGGCTGGTGGGTTGAATGGGATAGGAAGCAGGAAAGGAACAAGCAAGCCTTCCAGAAGGCATTCCTTTAGCTCTAAAAAATCTGGAACTTGCTACAGAGACTCAAGAACATACTGTAACAGAGATATTTATTAATCAGTGAGCTTCACTCCCCTGGGTTATGTAAGCAGTGATACATATCCTCTTTCCTATGTCTCAAATTCTACAAGGAACATGAAGGAAAAAATTACCTGATTCACAGAATGTGTTTAGTGTGGAAGACCTAGCCGTGTAATAAAATAAACTTGACTACCACTCCTCGGAAGGAAGGTTGGACAATCCTACTTCCATAGTGATACTGCCTCAGAAACCCAAGGAGGGGTCGCTATGAGTCGGGGCCAACTCCACGGCATATAACAACAACAACAACAACTATTGTTTTAAAAGATTTAGTTTGTTGTTGTTGTTAAGTGCCGTCGAATCATTTCCGACTCATAGCGACCCCATGCACAGCAGAACGAAACACTGCCCGATCCCACGCCAGCCCCACAATCCCTGC
>NW_006921592.1:2275991-2285916 GCF_000298275.1 Orycteropus afer afer | reverse complement strand
TCTGAGCACTAGTGACTGGGTTTTACCCCTTTCTCCTGCTCTTCCGGCCTGCTACTCTGTGCTACGCCTGTGCTTACCTTGCTCGCGGAGACCTGGTCCCTCTCAGGAGGGTAAGATTTAGTTTACCTCTCAATATTATACCTATATTTTCCTTGATCCTATACATGCATAATACATATTTGACATTTACATCTAACGCCTTTAATCTATGCTTTGATTACTTACAGAATAATAGAGTGCTGGTACTGTGTTCTTTTTTTAAAAAAAAAAAAGTTTTCATCATTGTTTGCAGATTTAGGACTACATATATTGAATTAAAAAATACTCGAGAAATTGATTATCATTCTTTGGTGACATTCTAACTCTCCATCCATTCTAACCTGTTATTTATTAAATATCCACTACAGATGAGTCCTGAAATGCAAAATCTAGCAATTGTTTCCCACAAGCCAAGTTGATTAGATCAGAATACTTTCCTGCAAGAGATCAGGAAACCTGGAAGGCTGAATAATTGAAAAACAAATTAAATAAAACAGCAAGGTAGAGGTGCTGTAGAAAGAGGCTTCAATGCAGGCTGGAGATTTAATGGGCCTTTTTGGTTTCTTAATTTCAGTAAATTCACTAGTCACTGCATTGACATTTTCCTTCTTTGTTTATTTTGAAATCTGCGTGCCCATTAACTGTTGCAAGACCTCCATTCACAGTTCCTTAACCCGGTTTCTGGTTCTTTGAAAAGGAAGCATTTTCTAAAGAATAACAAGGATCACTGTGCAATTCATTTAATGCTAGGTGGTCTCTGCTTTATTTATTCTGATCTGCCTTACTGTACGTTCAGGTTACCTAGTACCACTATGACAGAAACATAGCACAAATGGGATGGCTTGAACAGACAGCAGTTTATTCTCTTACAGTTTGGAGGCTTTAAGTCCATGTTCAAAATGCCAGGCTCTAGGGGCTGGGTGAAAGCCCCTCAACCTTGGGGTCCAGCTCTCCCTCCTGCTCCCGGCCCACTGGAGCTAGAGGCATTTTTTCACTCAGACAGCCGCTGGCTGCTGAGGCTGAGAAGCCCCAAGGTTGACAAGTAAAAAGGCACAGTCCTGATGTTACCAAACCACACAGCAGGCCATTAACTTAAGTTCATTGTAAGTCCCAAGGTCGGCAGAGCATAGCAGGCTGCTGAGCAACGACATGGCTACATGCAGGGTCCAAGCGTGCCATAGGCTAGAGACTATTTCCAAGGCTTCTCCTTATATACAGGAAGCAGACCACATCACAAAGGCAGCTACTCAGCTGCTTGTGGTAGATCCCACAATGGAGCTGATTGCCAGTCTCATCATGGGGAATAACTACCACCAGCTGTCCAGCCACTCAACCAGACCCAGCCAAGTTGACACACAAACATAACTACCACACTGTATTTATTTTTTCCCTTTGCCTACACATACTTGATGATCTTGCCTATCTACCTATGTATCCACCTGAAGAATAACCTTTGTTATGACTGATAATGCAGTATTGTATGTGTAATAAGGAGCTCTGGTGGTGTTTGGCCGCTAAGCAGAAAGTCAGTGGTTCAAACCCACCAGCTGCTCCATGGAAGAAAGATGAGGCAGTCTGCTTCCAAAAAGATTTACAGTTTTGGAACATTCGGTGGAGGTTGGCATGAATCAGAATCACTTGATGGCAATGAGTTTGGTTTGGTTTTGGCGTATGTAATAGTATGTACCTTTGTTATCTCTTGTGCACCTTTCTATGTCTTCCTTTTTCTTAGCAGTATTATGCTGGTCACCTGCTTTTGGTATATTGCCTATCCCTTCACTCAAATCAATAGATGCCTCTTACCTAGCTAGCAGTGTTCCCTTCTCTCCCCTACCATCCCTGGTACCAACAAAGAAAGTTTCCTTTTAGGTGTAAATCTTTCCTTGACTCCTTATAATGGTGGATTCAAACAATATTTGCCCTTCTGTGATCAATTTATTTCACTCAGTATAATGCCATCCATGTTCATCCATGTCACCAGGTATTTCACAGATTCTGCGTTATTCTTTAATGTTATACATTATTCCATTGTGTGTATGTACCATAGTTTGGTTATTCAGTAATCCTTTAATGGACACAGGTTGTTTCCATGTCTTTGCTAATGGTCCACCTTATTTTTTATTCTGTGATCCTGTCAACCGAGAAAACCAAATTAATTGCCAGAAGTTGATTCTGAAATGGTGACCCATGTGTAATGGGTAAATGAGTAAAACTATGCTCCATACAGTTTTCAAGAGTAGATGCCACACGTTTCTTACAAGGTGCCTCTGGGTAGGTTTGAACTGCCAACTTTCAGGTTAGTAGTCAGGTACTTAACTGCTTGCATCACCCAGGGATCTGTGCTGTTGTCAGGAGCACAAAATCAGTATGTCACCCAAGTTCATGAAAATATCGTGTAGGCTACTCATCTATTTTTGATAGGTCAAGTCAAAAATATATTATAGCCCCTTGAAAAATAACACCGTGAATTTGTGACAGCTCTTTATTAAGAGCAAATAGAAATTTTTGTAAAAGGTTTTCAAGGCCACAAATCATGCTCATGTACAGTGGCATTACTTTAAAAAAAAAAAATTATTTGCCACTTACATACTTCCTAAGATGTTTAAATAAGGCAGCTTTAGAGGTTTTTGCTAGAAATTGCAATACTGTATAGACTTTGCCATCAGAGTTTAAGAAAAGGACCAAGACTATACAGGCAGCCTTTCAAATAATTTCTTTTTCAAAACTTTGTAAACAAGATATAACATCTCAGCAGCCATGCCAAAGTGCATTAGCATTCTTCAAACAGCAGCGCCATATTAATATTCAAGGGAACTTCCAAGTTTCATATGGACTCAATCTACATGAATTAGTTTACCCTGCAGTTTAGGTGGTGGCCTGCTGGTGCAGCGATTAAGTGCTTAGTTGCTAACTAAAAAGTCGATGGTTTGAACCATCAGCTGCTTCTCAGGATAAAAATATGGCAATCTGCTTCTGTAAAGATTTACAGTCTTGGAAACCCTCTGGGGCAGTTACTTTGTCCCTGAGTCACTATGAATCAGAATAGACTCAATGACAATAGGTTGGTTTTTTGTGGTTCAGGAATGGGAGAGATCTGCAGACCTAGCTTGGCCAGACAGTGACTCTTATGTCTCAGAGTAGGGAGATGACTTCTACCGTTAGAAATGAAAGAAGGTTGAATTTCTTTTGGCCTCCAGAAACCTGTGTCATTCTTTCTGATGACTTGTGTGAACACATAGTTAAGTGTGATTATATTATATTTCCTTACAGTCCTTCAGTGGCTCCCCTTTCATTGCCTTTAAGATTAATTCAAACTCCCGGACTTGGCAGAGAAGTCACTCTGGGATCTCACTTCCTCCCACCTCTCCATTCTCACTCCCTTTCTTACTAGAAGCTGCAGCCTCATGGAAGTTTCTGTGGTTCCCACATTCATGATACTGTCTGCTGCCTCAGTGCTGTCTACACATACCTACATCTGCTTAGAAGGCCATGCCACCCAACCCAAACCATCCAATTTAATCCTACTTGATAAGTCACCATTAGGTCACTCTTGACACACACAGGACTTTATTTATCACTTCTCTGTTGATCTCAACTAGATCATAAGCTGCTTATAGGAAGAGATATCATATTTATCACTGTATCCCAGTGCCTGGCATAGAGCTCAGCAAATTAGAAAGCACTTTTTAATGTTGAATGAAAGAGTGGAAAGGGCTAGTTACAAAAAGAGTTGACCTCATGCTGCTACCATAGCGTTCATAGGTTTCTGTTACAATATATTTTGATATCACTTTACTGGAAAATTTTGAAAAATGAAGGCAGTGTACTATAAAAAATGTATTTTTATAAAAGAAAATTATTAGTTTTATCAGATTATAAAATTAACACAAGCTAGTTGTAAAAATGTGATGCAAATAATACAGAAAAAAAAATTAAAATCATCATTAAAATTCTCATATATTGTATCCTTTTTATGTAAAGATATTTTTTAAAGGATATGGTAGACATACTATTTGTGTCATTGAATAGCCTACTTTTTAGAATTCATGATGGCCAGCTTTCTGTCAATAAATGTGGATTATGGTAACAGTACCTAGTACTTTTCTGAGTTCTTTACATAAATTTATTCATGTAAACTTGCTCCAGAATGAAGGTTATGAACCACTAGACCGCACTGTTATCCATCTTCAGTCTTACTTTAATGGCTGCACATTTTCAACGTTAAGCATGAATATTAAATTATTTTGTAATTATTGCTAAACATTTAGGATGTTTCTAGCTTTTTAGCATTATAAACAATGCAGTGATGAATATTTTTGTGCCATCATTTTTGGGTGATTGTGTAGTTACCTCCTTAGGAAATCTCCCCATTCTCAACATGTACCTCTCTGCCCTAGACTCTATCTTCTGATCACATCAGTCTCTTTTCAGTCTACAAACTCATCAAGCCCATCCTTGCCTCACAGCCTTTGTACATGAGATTCCCTCTGCCTGGAACTTTCTTCCTCCAACTATTCCCATGACTGAGTCACGCATCCTTCAAAGTGGAGTTTAAATATCACCTTCTCAGAAAGGCCTTCCCTGATCACTTCCTAACTAGATTGTCCCCTTTGTTGTTCAGTATCATTGCATATAATTTATTTCCTTTAAATCATTGTAAACCACCAAAGTTCTAATAAAATATACAACTGGAATTCTCATTATGTATTTTCCACATCCCTCCCCCGACCCACCAGGCTGTAAGTTTCATGGATCGTATCTATTTTGTGGGCACCTATTTGCCCAGGGCTTATTTCCAAGCACAGCCTACATTGTTGTTGTTGTTAGGTAACCTCGAGTCGTCTCTGACTCATAGCTACAACAGAATGAAATAATGCCTGGTCCTGTGCCAGCCTCACAATCCTTGCTATTCCCGAGCCCATTGCTGCAGCCACTGTGTCACTCCATCTTGTTGAGGGCATTTCCCCTTTTTGCTGACCCTCCATTTTACCAAGCATGATGTCCTTCTCCAGGGAATGGTCCCTTCTGACAACATGACCAAATGAGGTGAGATGCAGTCTGGCCATTCTTGCTTCCAAGGAGCATTTTGGCTGCACTTTTCCAGGACAGATTTGTTAGTTCTTTTAGCAGTCCATGGTACTTTCAGTACTCTTCACTGACACCACAACTCAAAAGCATCAACTCTTCTTCAGTCTTCCTTATTCATTGTCCAGCTCCCACATGCATATGAGGCAACCAAAAATACCATGGCTTGGGTTAGGTGCACCTTAGTCTTCAAGGAGACATCTTTGTTCTTCATCACTTGAAAGAGGTCTTTTGTAGCAGATTTTCCCAATGCTATATGTCATCTGATATCTTGACTGCTGCTTCCATTGATATTGATTGTAGACCCAAGTAATAAGAAGTCTTGGACTTCAATCTTTTTTCCATTTATCATGATGCTGCTTATTGGTCCAGTTGTGAGGATTTTTATTTTCTTTATATTGAGCCTATAGTAGGTATTTAAATAATAATTGAATAAACACACAAATTGAACTATAATTGCTGAGCCCAGAAGATGCTATGAAAAATTAAGCTAAGAACAATGCCTTTTTTTGCCCTAAAACACCACCACAGAGGAGAATGCCAGAATCAGCAAAACAGCAGGCCTGCCTGCACTAAGAATAAAATATGAGCAAACATAAGTAGTCAAAAATTTAGCACCTTCTTGCAATAGTTACTACTCTTTGGTCATGAGGCTAATGATTTAAATAGTTCAGGAAAAACTGTGTAAAAAGTGACTCCAGTCCATTGTCATGTTGTGAATCTGTGGGAGACAGAAACTACCTTTTGGGTTCACCAGTGAGGTTCCACCTAGCATGAAAAATTCCAGCATAATTCTGGTTTGGAACAGCAGAAATTTTGTTTACTGCATCTAAATTCCTAATGAGGTGAATGTTTGTTTAATAGTCTCTCAGCTATAGAAGTCATGCTTTTGAAGACACAGTCTCTCCAACTGTTAATTGATCCATTCATCCTTAATCACAGCCCAGCCTGCGGGCCACAGCTCAATTCTTTATAGATAGGGCCACAGCTCAATTCTTTATAGATAGGTCCAAACCAGGAGGCATGTTACACTGTAAAAACTTATTACAGTCATCAAAGAGCTGTTTGTTTTTCAAAATTAACATTTCATTAGGAAGAAAGATAAGGCAAACATCAGGATGGGACTTAATGGATGCAATTGGAAGTACTAAAGTACATACTACTTTCAGCAATAATGAGTGGCAGATAGGACTCAAAAAGTGCCTCCCCACATGACTTTCCTAGCACCCTCCTCAAATTATTTTAAATAATCCCTACTTAAGGAGGAGTTCTTAGAGAAAGACATTTCTTTCAGGTTCAGCAGAAGAAAAATTGTGTGTGATTTGAACATAAGCCAAAAAGATACATGTATTAGCTGGACCCCTTAATAAGAATGAAGAACAGTTTAGAGTCCCATCTGAAAAACAGAAGTGATTGTGTAGGAGACCAGTAGTATTGGGGCTGTGTTCTAGAAGATACCAAGGCTAGTGTTTGTAAAATCAAGTTATGCTAAGGAATCTGGTGGCATTTCTGCACATTCTCTAAGTATAAAGGAACTCAAACCAAAAACCAAACTCACTGCCATCAACTCGATTCTGACTCATAGCAACACCCATGAAGTTTCCAAGGCTGTGAATCTTTACAGAAGTAGATTGCCTAATCTTTCTTCTGCAGAGAGTCTAATGGGTCTGAACTATTAATCTTTTGGTTAGCAGCCAAATGCCTTGCCCACTACACCATGAGAGCTCCATAACTATAAACAAAAAACAAAACCCACTGCCATTGAGTTGATTCTGACTCATAACAACCCCTATTGAGTTTCCAAGGCTGTAAATCTTTATGGAAGCAGATTGCCTCATCTTCCTCCTGCAGAGCAGCTGGTAGTTTTGAACAACTGACCCTCTTGTTAGCAGCCAAATGCCTTAACTACTTCACCACCAGAATTCTCTAAGTATAAAGAAAACCAAAAAACCAAACTCACTGCCGTCAAGTTGAATCTGACTCATAGTGACCCCTCCATGAGTTTCTGAGGCAGTATCACTGTGGAAGTAGATTGCCTGATCTTCCTTCTGAGGAGTGGCTAGTGGGTTTGAACTGCCAGCCTTCTGGTGAACAGTCAAATGCCTTAGGCATTACGCTACCAGAACTCTCAAGTATAAAGAAAAGCAGGACCAATTGAAGTGTTTTACAAGTTGTATATTTTATAATAGTAAAATTTCTCTACTTAATTACCTTGCAAAAAATCTGGAGGAAGTGTAGGAATCGTCAGTATTCCTAGGCATGTGTTAACAGTGAAAGTAAAACTCAAAGCCACACTCCTGTGTCTCAAAATACCCATAGGCTCTCTGTATTGTCATTATTCTTACACAGACACCTAACCCTCCTCCCCCTGCATACACCTGGCTCAGTTTCAGTTATAAATATCTTGAAAAGTAAGTTACAGTCACTAGAAATGGTGTCACAGAGCCTCCAGAAATAGGTCAGCTCACTCATTGTCTTTCCCTCCCCCTGCTGATCTCAGAGCTGGCCTGCAGAGCCAAGATATTTTTTTTTTTTTTTTTTTAAATTCTGCTTTGAACGGCAATAAAAGAAACGGCAAAAATCTCTCTCATGGAAGACCCTCTTTCTCCCTTCCATTACCAATGTATAATCCTCTAAACCATAAAAGAGAAAGGTGAATATAAAATAAAAATAGTGAATACTTCTAGTTTCTAAATTAGAATTTACATTTCTGTGAGAAGCATTGGAAGGAGACAGTTACTAAAAGCAAAAAGTAGCGATGAAGAAAGAGCACAGGCTTTTGACCTAGGAAAAAACTAGGCTCAAATTGTGGTGCTATTTCACAAAAGAGTATGTCTAAATACCCAGGAAATATCAATTAACAGATATTCAGCTTCATTAGTCACCCACGAAATACATAGTAAAACCACAATGAGATACCATGCTATCAGCACTAGAAAATAGCTACGATGAAAAAGACAAAATACAGAATTTTCATGTACTACTGACATGAGTATTTATCATCCATACCGCAGTGAGAATAAGTGATGTTACTCTGCATTCAAGAATATGAATGAATCTATAATGTTGAATAGAAGAGATTGGACAAAAATGGCTCAAATTGTGCTGTTCCTTTTATATGAAGTACAAAAACAGGCAAGATTGTTCTATTGTGGTAGAAGTCAGGATACTGGCTAGCCTTGGGTGTAGGGAAATGAATGGAAGGGAGCATGAGGGAGCTGTTACATGCCAGTAATATTCTATTGCATGGTCTGGTTGCTGGTCATATGAATATGTGCAGTATGTGAAGATCCACCAACAGTATGTGTATGTTGTTGTTGTTAGCTGCTCTCAAGTCAATTCCAACTTGTGTAGATCCCATTTTAAAGGCTGTGACTTTTCAGAAGCAGAGCACCACTCCTGTCTTCTGAGGTACTTCTGGGTGTGTTCAAACTAACAATCTTTTAGATAGTAGTCAAGAACTTTATACATATACATATACATATATAGTATGTATATATATGTTAAAAACATGGTATCTATATGTGTATATATATGTATATATAGACACACACACACACATATATACAAAACATGCACAAAATCTACTTGTGTGTGTATATGTGTGTGTATATATGTATGTGTGTATGTGCTCTGATGGCATAGTGCATAAGGCATTTGACTGCTAACCAGAAGGCTGGGAGTTCAAACCCACCAGTCACTCCTCAGAGTGGGCAGCCATCTACTTCCATAGAGATACTGCCTTGGAAACCCAAAGAAGAATCACTATGAGTCAGCTTCGACTTGGCAGCAGTGAGTTTGGTTTTTGTTTTTTTATATCTTTAAATAAAAAGCTTTTCCCCCCAATCATCAGTTGGGTATCCTATGCCTATGCAGTACCCACTCTGTTCCAAAGAGCTTATACAGTACACCTTCTGAGTACTTTGTAAATATTAACACATTTTATCATTGTCTTAGTTATCTATTGCTGCTATAACAGAAATACTACAAGTGAATGGCTTTAAAAAACAAATTTATTTTCTCACAGTTCAGGAGGCTAGAAATCCAAATTCAGGGCATCAGCTCTAGGGGAAGGCTTTCCTTCCCTGTTGTATCTGGGGGAAGGTCCTCATCTCTTCAGCTTCTGTTTCCTGGTTCCTTGGAGATCTCCACGTGGCTTGGCATCTATCTTCCCCCATCTCTGCTTCACTAATGTGCTCCTTATAAATCTTGTAAGAGATTGTCTCAAAAATACACCTTATCTTAATCTTGCCTCATTAACATAGCAAAGGCAGACCACTCCCAAATGGGATTCAAACACACTTAATAGCCATGTTGTTGTCTTTAGGTGTTGTCCAGTTGATTCTGACTCATAGTGACCCTAGTACAACAGAACAAAACACTGCCTGGACCTGCTCCATCCTCACAATCCTTGCTGTGCTTGAGCTAATCATTTTATCCATAACAGGCATGTTGTTGTTGTTGTTGTTATTTGCCATCAAGTCTGACTCAACTCATAGTGACCCCTCCTTGGGTTTCCGAGGCAGTATTACTACAGAAGTACATTGCCCAACCTTCCTTCCAAGGAGTGGCTGGTGGGTTTGAACTGCCAGCCTTCTGGTTAACAGTCAAGTATTTTAGGCACTATGCTACCAGAGGTAGAGTTTAGGATTTATAACTGTATTTTTGTGGGACAAGTCAATTCATAACAATCATCATAACAACTCTATAGGATCATTACTATTAGTATTTGTTGTTGTTGTTGTCATGTTCTGTCGAGTCGGACCAGACTCATAGCGACCCCTCCTTGGGTTTCCAAGGT
>NW_006921592.1:2264713-2275891 GCF_000298275.1 Orycteropus afer afer | reverse complement strand
TGACTCATAGTGAACCTATGTACAAAGAGAATGAAATGCTGCCCAGGTCCAGCACCATCCTCATATTCCTTGCTATGCTTGATGATGCTGTCATTGCAGCCATTGTGTCAGTCCATCTCATTGAAGATCTTCCCTGTTTTTGCTGAATGCTTTATCAAGCATGATATCCTTTTCCAGGGACTGGCCCCATCTAACAACGTGACCAAAGTAGGTGAGACAAAGTCTGGCCATTTTCTCTTTCAAGGGACATTCTGACTGTGCTTCTTCCAGGGACAGATTTGTTCGTACTTCTGGCAGTCCATGGTATCTTCTGTATTCTTCACCAACACCATAATTAAAAGGCATCAGCTTTCTTTGGTCTTCCTTATTCATTGTCCAGTTTTAACATGCATAAGAGGCATTTGAAAATACCATAGCTTGGTTTAAGTGCACCTTAGTCTTCAAAGTGACATCTTTGCTCTTCAACACTTTAAAGAGGTCTTTTGCAACAGATTTGCCCAATGCAGTAAAATGTCTTATTTCTTTACTGCTGCTCACCTGTTCTTGTTGTTGTTGTTACGTGCTGTTGAGTTGGACCTGACACATAGCGACCCCTCCTTGGGTTTCCAAGGTGGTATCACTACAGAAGTAGATTGCCCAACCTTCCTTCCGAGGAGTGGCTGGTGGGTTTGAACTGCCAGCCCTCTGGGTAGCAGTCAAGTCCTTAGGCACTATGCTACCAGAGTATTTAACATCCCTATTTACAGAGGAGAAAACTGGCACATGGAGAGGTGAATAACTTGCCCAAGATTCCATGGCTGGTTTATGTTGGAGCTGGTATTCTAACTTATTCCTTCTCTCTCCACATTTAGTGGTTTAACTACTATGCCATGCTGCCTATCAGGGACCTTAACATCTCTGAACTACCATTTTCCCTTTTATAAAATCAGGATAATAATACATCAACAGTTGCCCTAAAGATTAAATAAAATAGTATATGAGAGTTGTTTGGTCTACTCGCTAGGTTATTGATTAATGTGGATTTTAATATTGACTGTAAGTATGACTTCGCCACCTTTCTGACCAGTCTACCCTACATCTCCCTAGTTTGGAGGCCAACAGTTTGTCATATGCTTATATACCTCTCCCTTTTCTGGCCCTATTGGACAGCACCCTGCCATTTTACCCCCAGAACCTCCTTTCTACCCCTTGAACCAGCTCATTCTCCTCACTAGTGCTGCCCTGACTGAATAGTACAGAACTTCCCTAAATTTTAAATTTAATTCAAAATTAACTTGCTCTATATTTTAGAGTTGCTCGATCGTGGTTGCTAAGTGACAGGAACTCATCTAATTAATATCATTCCTCCAAGGTAAGCAATTTACATTTTAACAATAGTCAGCTGAAAACCAAATAAGGGAATCTCAAGTTGAAAATTTCCGGGCATGAGCTATTTAAGGAAACATTTTAAGTTGAACAGTGTCTTGCAGTGATAAGAATAACATTTCTTAGTGTTTCACATTATCTGCATTATTTTATATGGACATGATTTCATTGAATCATCACAGCAGTCCAACAGGGTAGGTAGTAGTAGTATTTGCTCATTATATAGACAGGAAAGGTGATGTTTAATGGTTTTTAATTCATTTATTTGACAAATAAATATGGAGCAACTACCCTGGACCAGGTATTGTTCTGAGCGTAAGAGTTCACTATCAGAGAATCTGAGAGATGAGGCCCTTTTCCTCATGAACCTTCCATTCCCAAGTTTGGGGGCTGGCAATACACAAATAACACACAAAGTATAGAGATAATTTCATATGGTAGTTAATGCTATGAAAAAAAAAAAAAAGCAAAACATGTAAAGAAAGAGGCAGAAAAGGAACAGGGACTTTGTTTTGCCCTCAGGAAGTCAAAGCAGATTTTTCTGTGCTGCTCACTCCCTCACCAACAGTATTTCTCCACTCTGGATGCATAGTAGAATCATCTGGGAAGCTTTGTAAAAGCACCTGTGTGCAGTCACTAAGGCGCTCTGATGGTACAGTGCTAAGGCATTTCGCTGCTCACCAAAAGGTCAGTGGTTCTAGCCTACCAGCCACTCCATGACAGAAAGATGAGGCAGTCACCTTCCGTAACGATTTACAGTCTTGGAAACCCTATGGGGCAGTTCTACTTTGTCCTATAGGGCCGCTATAAGCTGGAATGGATTCTATATCAACTAGTTTATACACAGTCACTTCCCCTAGAGAAACTTCTAAATCTATCATGATGCCTTTGCTTCTGCTGATACAGAAGTTTAATCCAAAACATGAAAAAACTTACATTGATCTCCAGTCATTCAGCTAGCTTCATTGAGGCTTTTATGTGTGTGTATGTGTGTGTGTGTGTTTTAATTGAGCAGAGTATTATCTCTGTGAAATGTCAAAAAGCTAAAACCTTCAAATATAAATGAATGTAAACATCTGCTTGCAAACCATCAAAAGATTGTTGTTAAAAATTTGGAGACCAAGGTTATAAATCCTGACCTTCTGACCACTGTAATCAAGAAATCTTTGGAATGACTGAAGGGGAATAGAATATTCTATTACTGTGGTAGTCAGTGTTGTGTGTCAACTTGGCTGGGCGTGGTTGAGTGGCTGGGCAGCTGGTGGTGGTTATTCCCCATGATGAGATTGTCAATCATCTCCTTGGTGGGATCTACCACACACAGCTGAGTAGCTGCTTTAGGGATGTGGTCTACTTCCCGTATATAAGCAGCAGCTTTGGGAATAGTTTCTAGCCTTTTGGCATGCTTGAACTCTGCATGTAGCCAAGTTGTTGTTCAGCAGCCTGCCTGCCGATCTTGGGAGTTCATCTGGACTTGAATTAGTATCCTGCCATGTTGTTTCATAACATTGGGACTGTACTTTGTTACTTGTCAACCTTGGGTTTTTCAGCCTTAGCAGCCAGCAGCTGTCTGAGTAAAGAAAAGCCTCTTCTAGCTTCAGTGAGCCAGAAGCAGGAGGCAGAGCTGAAGCCCAAGGTTGAGGGGCTTTCACTCACCCTGTAGAGTCTGGCACTTAGAACTTGGACTTAAAGCCTCCAAAATTGTAAGAGAATAAACTCCTGTTTGTTCAACCCATCCCATTTATGGTATTTTTCTGTTAGAGCAGCAGTAGGTAACCAGAACACATACCTTTCTTCTGAGTGTCCCTAGATCAAGTTTCTCTGCTTGGTGTAGAGTGTAAGTACATTTGAATGATGTCAAATGGCATTATCATCCACTCTTCCTTTATTAGTTCTTAAGAAATAATGATTACTTACAAGGTTGCAAAAAGGGAGCTTTTATAGGGAGTACCTTGAATAACTCTTCACGCATGACTTCATTCATTAAGAGATAAAAGAAATCAGAGAAAAGGAAGGGGAGACAAAGGAAAGGAGAGAAATTAGAAAGTAAGAAGTGGTGTGTGTGGAGGAGTTAGAAATGAAGGGGAAAGGATGTCAGATCTGTGATCCAAAGCAGTTGAATCTACTCCAGATAGAGCAACACATGCCTAGCTCCAAGGCATCTCACTTAGTGAAAAACAGCTCACTTAGACTTGTGGCTTGCTATTTGCTTCTTGGAGGTGGGTTTGTTCCAGCAGAGTGGTCATTAATAATGCGGTTGGTCATTGTCTCTTCTCTGGCTTTCATTCATCTACCTCCAGCCCTCCAACTACTTCCTTTCTTGTACTGCCAATTAGTATAGTGACCAGACTGAGTGTGTTCTCTGTAATGCTACTTAATCCAATGGAGTAATTTTCTATGAGAAATTACTTTCAAATCACCATCATCATTGTTATGGCTAACAAGCACTGAAATTGTTATTCAGGATCAGACATTTTGAAGACTGAGATATTTACAAAATCTTTTAACAGAATAGTAAAAATTTTGGGAGCTTAATAAAGTAAAAGAATGTTTACAGTTAACCATGATTTTAGCCATCACCTAAGAGGAATTGGTTAGTTTTGTTGTTGTTGTTATGTGCCGTTGAGTCAGACCTGACTCATAACGACCCCTCCTTGGGTTTCTGAGGCAGTATCACTACGGAAGTAGATTGCCCCATCTTCCTTCTGATTAGTGGCTGGTGGGTTTGAACCGCCAGCCTTCTGGTTAGCAGTCAAGTACCTTAGGCACTACGCTACCAGACATAGTCAAATAAAAATAACTTGTAACTCAGTAAAGCAAAATCTGTTTTCAGTCCTTTAGTGCAAATCAACTCAGGTTATGCAGTGGATATAAGAAATCAGATGTATGTTTTAATGTGAGGGCCTACAGGAATTACGTATTATGCACTTAAAAACATTTTGTGTCCTAAGCTTTACTGAGTGTGTATAAATGCAGTTGTTGTTGTTATGTGCCGTGGAGTCGGACCTGACTCATAGCGACCCCTCCTTGGGTTGCCGAGGCAGTATCACTACGGAGGTAGATTGCCCCATCTTCCTTCCGAGGAGTAGTAGTGGGTTTGAACTGCCAGCCTTCTGATTAGCAGGCAAGTGCCTTAGGCATTATGCTACCAGAGCTCCCATAAATGCAATGGTAGTCATATATTCAGTTTCTACTTTCAAGAAATACAAAATCTCTCACAGAAATCATGAATTTTCATGGAGTCAAATCCACTTAAGTATTGTGTCTCAAACCAAAAACCAAACTCACTGCCATTGAGTCTGTTCTGACTCACAGCAACCCCCATGGGGTTTCCAAGATTGCAAATCTATATGGAAGCAGACTGCCTCATCTTTCTCCTATGGAGCAGTTGGTGGGTTCAAACCACCAACCTTTTAGTTAGCAGCCAAATGCCTTAACCACTGCATCACCAGAGTTCCTTAGTTTTGTGTCTGTTGTTGTTGTTTGCCGTCGAGTCGGCCCCGACTCATGGCGACCCCTCCTTGGGTTTCGGAGGCAGTATCACTACAGAAGTAGGATTGCCCAACCTTCCTTCCAAGAAGTGGCTAGAGTATTCTAAATAAGAAATGAATCCAAAGATAGGGAAATATTCTACTTCACCAATATTCATCAATCACTTCCTGTGCGCCAGTGCACCACCTTCTCTTATTTTCCCATGACCTGTCAATGCAAGCAAGCATTATTATCCCTGTTTAGTAAATGAGAAGATGGTGAGTAAGAGAAGTTAAGTGACTTAACTGAACTCCCACAGTTAGGAAGGGATGGAACCTACACAGGAATTTAGGTCTCAGACACCAAAGGTAAAATCCCTTTTCATTTTATCACATGATCCCAGTTAGGACATATTTATGAGGGCTGGATGTTGGTTTTATTAACTCATCTTTAAACTTCAAAACCAGTGATTTTCAAACTTCAGAATTGCCCAGGGAACTTGGTGAAAATACGAAGGGCAGGCCTATTTCTACTTTAGTGAGCTATGCCATGTTCTTTATTAGCACTCCAGCAAAATTTGAACCACAGGTCAAAACCATCCTTATTAGATAGGATTTACAGAGATTAATAGTTTGCCTATAAAGCTGATATGAGCTAGGATTCAGTCCCAATCTGATCCCAAAGTCCTTGCTTCTGAACTTGAATGTGTGATGACAGCAGAGAGGGAAGGCATATGCTACCTAAAACCAAACAAACCAAACTCAATGCCATTGAGTCAGATGCAACACATAACGACCCCTCCTTGGGTTTCTGAGGAGGTATCACTAAGGAAGTAGATTGCCCAACCTTCCTTCTGAGGAGTGGTGGGTTTGAATTGCCAGCTTTCTGGTTAACAGTCATATGCCTTAGGCACTATGCCACCAGAGCTCCAATATGCTACCTAGGACCTGTCTTTAATACCAAAGAAGATGTACAAAATGGTACATCTTAGAGAAGAAAAGAAACTCTGCATGGTGAAATTTCTAAATAAGATTTTTTTTATTGGTTTTTTAAATTGTAAATATATAAATACCACCACAGTGGCCAATTCAACATTTTTACATGTAGAATTCAATGAGATCTATTACATCAATCATATTGCACAACCATCACCAATGTCCTTTACCAAATTTTCCATCCCCATAAACAAAAGCTCAGTGTTTCCTAAATAATAATTCCCCTATCCCCATCTCCCACCATTCCACACTTGCTAGCCACTATTAAGCTCTAATTTCTATATATTTATTTATTCTAGATAGTTCATGTTAATGAGATCATGCAATATTTGTTCTTTTGTAATTGATTTATTTCATTCAGCCTAATTTTTATAGGGGTGATCCTTGTTGTGGCATATAACAGGACTTAATTTCTCTTTATGACAGAGTAATATTCCATTATTTTTATTCCCATCAGCAGTAGATGAGGGCTCCAGTTTCTCTACATCCTTGCCAATATTTGTTATTTTCATCTGTTAAAAAGTCTTAGCCATTCTCCAAAAGCCAGAGTTGATTTGTAAATGACATGTGCAGTGTTCCAGGGTTGATATTGATGGCTAAGAAGGTTGCCCTTTTTTTCCTTTCCAAAGCTTAGCATCTCTTACTTTTGCCTCTGGCCTTGGACTTCCATACATTTTTGGCCTAAAGGTGTTTGTCAATCTCTCTTTTGCTGAAGGCTTCTCACTGCATTTGAATGATTACTTCAGTGGTGTGTGTGTGTGTGTGTGTACACACACACCAGTAGCTTGTTTGAGAGCCCCAAGTTTAACTCTCAAAAGAGTATCAGAGGAAGTGATCCTGGGGAAGACTTTTGACAAGGAAGGTTGATTGTATTTTTCTAATGCTCTGTTGATGGAAAATACCTCAGTTGAAGGGTAGCCAATTGCTCCTGCTTGCTAACCTGAACCTACCAAAGGCATCTAAAGGAAAGCTGAAAAGAACATTCAGAAAGATCCTAGAGGAAAAAACCTATCAGTTTAGAGTAAAATGTATTTTGAAGTACCTCTGCTAACACTTTTTGGAACAGATACAGACATTTTTTTTTTCCCCTCCAAGTAACAGATTTGCTGTTAGAAACCACTTGCTGTATTGAGGAGTCAAGCCAAACAGTGATTGTATTTATTTTCCAAAGAGTACAGTGAGTTTGCAGAAGGTTCCTGAGATTTAAGAGAACAAAATCTGATCCAGATGATCATTTGGTACAATCCAGCCCTTCTAAGTCTTCCTCAGTGGAAATAAGAAGCTCAGAATTTTCTGCCTTTAATAAAATGCCCCTTGCCTTTGTGTCAACAAAATTTGCTGGCCATCAGAGCATCACCAAAACCAGAATAGGCACTAAACTGATGCCCCTTGGGCACGCAAGCACCTCCCAGCCAAGGGCAAGTACCATGCTAGTACCCACTGAGCATGCACTTAGTTACATTGAGTGGTCACGAATTTAATGAAATTAGGTGTTGCACTGGCTTGAGGCAGTGAATGATGGATATTGGTAAAACAGAATCTCCTCCTATGTCTGTTTGTATTCTTATTTATAAACTTATGTGAATTTGACTCTATGAAAACTCTCTTGGGGTTACTCTGAGAGATTACATATTTATTGAAGGAAAGAACTGTATATATGGCTACCATTGCATTTACCACATTGACACCCCCTCAGAGTTCCCTTCACACTATGCAGTGATTTTCAAATCCCCACTCTCTACATGAAACTTTTCAGAGATCATAAAATATTTATCATTTTAAAGAGAAATCTTAAATAAATACTCCATCTGAAATGATCTCTGAAAGAAGAACCAACCTTACCCTCCACTTAAAAACTCCCAAACTCACTGCTGTTAAGTTGGAACCAACTCATAACAACCCCTCCTTGGGTTTCCAAGGCGGTATCACTGCGGCAGAAAATTGCCCCATCTTCCTTCCAAGGAGTGGCTGGTGGGTTTGAACCACCAGCCTTTTGGTTAGCAGTCAAGTGCCTTAGGCACTATGCTACCAGAGACCCCAAATTCTGGCCATCTGTAGTTATTCAAATATAAACAAGCTGTTGCTTACCACATGCTCCTGGAACATCTATTCCCTCAGCCTGAAACACTCTGTCCTCCACTCTCCATCCCCAAAATTTTCAGGGCTAGTGCCTCATCCTTTAATCTCAGCTCTAAGGCTCCATCCTCCAAGAAGTCTTTCCTTACCACCAGGTCTGTGAACAGATCTGTAGCTTAGTGTCCTATTTACTTTGTAATTTTTTCTGCACACCATTTATATTCCATATCATTATATACTTGCATATTTATTTGTTTATTTCCTTACTGTTTTCCTATCATAGTGTAGTACTCTGGAGGACAAGGAGTATATCTATTTATTCACCATCTTGTCAGCTAGCATAGCACTTAGCACATAATACATGCTCAAGAAATATTTGAATCAATAGAACAAAAAGAGCAAGGGATGGAGATTGAGCCTCTTTGTTGTCTCTAATCCCTACTTGTGGTAGTTAAGGTTGTGTATCAACTTGGCTGGGCCTGGTTTTGAGTGGCTGGGCAACTAGATGTAGTTATTGAGACTGGTAATCAACTCCATGGTGGAATCTACTGTGAGCAGCTGAGTAGCTGCCTTAGGGATGTGGTCTGCTTCCAGTGTATAAGAAAAAGCTTTGAGAAAGATCTTGAGCTTCTTGGCACATTTGGATCCTGCCTTTGGCAGAGTCATCTGTAGTCTACCATGTTGTCTGCCAATCATGAGACTTTTTAACTATCAGCCTCCCGTGTTGGTTGATAATCTTAGGACTGTGCCATGTTGTTTGTCAACCTTGGGTTAGTCAGCCTCAGCAGCCAGCAGCTGCCTGAGTTAAGAGAATCTTCCAGCTTCAGTGGGCTGGGAGCAAGAGGTAGAGTTGAAGCCCAAGGTCGAGGGGCCTTCACCCAGCCCCTAGAGCTGGCACTTTGAACTCAGACTTACAGCCTCCTAAACTGTAAGGGAATGTAAATCCTTGTTTGTTTAAACCACACATTTGTGGTATTTTCTGTTAGAGCAGCACTAGAGAACCAAAATCCCCTAATCATGCTGTCTTTGTCTTCTAATGGGACCCTAACAAGCTTCTGAGGGCACTTAGATCAAATAGACTGGTGATGAAGAGCATAAGCTCCAGTTCCAACTTCACCACTTTATCGCTTGGGGTTCTTGGCCAGAATGTTTTACCTTTCTGTGTCTAAGTTTCCTTATCTATAAACCAAACATGATAATGGTCCTTAAGTCAAGGGGCTATAATGAGACTTTAAAAAGTTAACACATGCCATTAACACATTTAACAGCAGCTGTCATACAAATGTGGGTTATCATTTCTCAGGAAACAGTTCCAAAGTTCTAAGCAGACGCACCGGAACCTGTAGGAACCCCATATGCACTGCAAGAGGCTAAAGCCACCCAGCTGAGAAGCAGAGTTGCTTGTTTTAGTATCAAAACATAATACAGATTCCTCAGTTAAGCTAGAAAGTAGTTTACTGTAATTATGATGGAGAATATGTCTCACCAAGCTGAATTCCAAAGGACTTTAAGTAATATATTTCTATGCAGCATTCTTCATGCTCCAAGGAGCAACATCTTATGTCATTAGCAAGACTGATTAATTTCACCTTAATAGATCGGTATTACAAGGAAGGACTCCCTAGGGCCAGAGAATAAAGATGCTTGAAAAGGTTTGTAGCAACGCTATTTCATAATTCCATTCAAAAGATGAGCTGTCTCTCCTCTAGAGCTCCTGTTCCACCTCTCAAAATAAATTTTAATTGGGCTTATCTTAGAAGATATCTCTTCTCAATCTTTCACCTGCAAAACCAACCTTTGTGGGCACAACTGATCACTATAACCCAATTAGAGTTTGTTGATTTATCTCATGAAACTGTTCCTTGAAGCCTTAAGGTAAATCTCTGTATTGCTATTCAGATCATGTATTGCTCTAAGCAGTTGGGCTGACTTAATATTTGCTCTACTGCTGATATCAGAGTGATAAGTCATTAATCCTACTGAATAATTAACATATATGAGAAAGATGGAGGAAGTACTATTGACATCTGAGAGAAATTTCAGGGACTGCCGGGTAATTAGCAGCAATAATGGGTGAAACCTCTTGCTCACTTTGGAAAGTTCTGTCATCAATAAAGATAACTCTGGAGAGTATTTTGATGAGAGCAGCAACCTTAGGCAACATCTTAAAGGGAAAACAACTCCTCTCTGATATTCCCCACTATTATTTTAGTCCTCTCTTCCTTTCTGGCTCCTCAGAAGTAGATAGCACCTGCTATGTCTCAGCTTTCACAGAGGGGAGTGGTTCTGAAAAGCAAATATATTTTAACATATTAGTAGGCTAGTAAGTTATCTAGAGTTACCATTTGCATTTTATAAGATGAGCTATAGTTATAAATAAATGAATGTCTAATAGTGGAATTTCAGGCACTGAGACACCTAGGTAGAGGGACAAAGAAGTAATATTATTGATAATTGATACCAGTGTATGATGAGAAGAGGAATGGAAATGGGCATTATCATTTAAAGGATGTTTAGAGAACAAGAAGTCTGCAAAGAGGTCTGAAAAAAAGAATCAGCAGAAAATTAGGAGGAAAACCAGGATTAAATGGAGACTCATTCACCAGGTACAGTGAGAAAGTCAAGGAGGAAGGTGTGGTTAGCACTGGCAGATTCAGCAAAGGGTTCAAAGAAGATAATGGCTATAAAGTGTCCAGTGAAGTTAGCAACAAAGAAGTCCCTGGTGACTTTAAAGAGAACAAGATCCATGAAGAAATGAAGGTAAAAGCCAGGAGTTTGTGACTTAAGAAGAGAATATGACCTTAGAAGTAGAGACAACATGATGACTGCCCGGTTTGAATTTGCTTTTTGGAACCTTTCCAGGTCTCTGTTTTTTGAAGCAACCTCACTCAATAGCAATAAACTCGAGATAGAAACATGAAACATTTTATCTCCTTCTTCCCAGCCCAAAGGACTCCAAACTTGCTTGAACCATAGTAGTGATGCAGCCTGAAGTCCTATTCTCTGACAGATGTAGAAATCCTAGGTACTTCTGCCTAGGGTACTGGGTAGAATGTACTGAGAAACTATAATGGAAACAGCATTCTCATAGGAGACATGGCAAATTAGATAACAGTTCTCAGAACTAAGGTGCTTCTGACCCAAGTCATAGTCTTTTCAATTGCCTTTTAAACATGTAAAAGCTGTTGTTGTTGTTAAGTGCCGTCGAGTCGTTTCCGACTCATAGCGACCCCATGCACAGCAGAACGAAACACTGCCCGATCCCGCGCCA
>NW_006921592.1:2240401-2261193 GCF_000298275.1 Orycteropus afer afer | reverse complement strand
CGGAGACCCGGTCCCTCTCGGGAGGGTAACAAGGGAAAGTGTTCAGTGCAGATCAGTGAGTAAGCACAAGCCCGCCTTGTTTCAGTACCTATGCTTAAACTGCCCCTTGGCTGATCGCTCTTCTAGACGATGAAAAAGGAAGAGAGAAGAATTGATGCATTTGAATTGTGTGGTAGTGGCAAAGAGTATTGAATACACCATAAACTACCAAAAGAACAAACAAATTAGTCTTGGAAGAAATACAACCAGAATGCTCCCTAAAGAGAGGATGATCAGACTTCTTGCTGACATTGGACACATCATCCAGCAAGATCAGTTACTAGAAAAGGAGGACCTCATGTCTGATAGAGGGTCAGCCAAAGTGAAGAAAACCTTCATTGAGATGGGTTGATGCAACGGCCACAACAATAAATTCAAAGACACCAAGGATTATGAAGATGGCACAGGACTGGTAACATTTCATTCTGTTACATAAAGTGGCCATGACCAGGGCCAATTCAATGGCAGCTAACAACAGCAGTCCTCAGAAAATGAGCTACAGTCAAAAGCCAGAATTATATTTAATCAGAGGAGCAGTTCTTCAGAGGATACAGGCCACGAAGCACTGTTGGCTTATAGTCTGAGGATCTAGGTTGGGTCTCAGTAGACTTCTGCAGGATCTACAGGTGTCCCAAAGAATCACAGGTACAACTGCTGATGCCTCTTGCCCCTGGCAGGAGGAAGAGGATTTCTCAGTTTGCACAATAAACATGCAAATCTCTGTTTAATGGAGGCCACATTTCAGGCTTGTTGTTGTTATGTGCCGTTGAGTCAGACCCAACTCATAGCGACCCCTCCTTGGGTTTCCAAGGCAGTATCACTGCAGAAGTACATTGCCCCATCTTCCATCTGAGGAGTGGCTGGTGGGTTTGAACCGCCAGCCTTCTGCTTAGCAGTCAAGTGCTTTAGGTACTATGCTGCCAGAGCTCCTAGATTTCAGGCAAGGGGCTGCTTTTCTTGTGAGGCTTCCAGAAAAAAATGAGTCAATGAAATATACTACTTACTGATAATATTCACTTTGTTTTAACTCCAGAATGGCAGACCATTTTGAAAAAGTATTGGATTTTATGTTTTGTTTTGTTTCTGTCTCAGAGAAAATTTGTTTCCTTAGTAACTTTGGACACTTCTGTCTATAATATAAGGAGCTCAGGTGGCGTAGTGGGTATGATATTTGGCTGCTAACCAGAAGCTCAGGTGTTCAAACCTATCAGCTGCTCTGCAGAAGGAAGATGAAGCAATCTACTTCTGTAAAGATTTATAGCCTTGGAAACTTGATGGGGGTCGTTAATGAGTTGGATTCAACTCAGTGGCAATGAGTTTAGATCTGTAATATGTTACAATGCTACTTTAGCAAGAGTTAAATATTCTAGAACATTCTGTGCGTGCTACAGTGTTTTCAGTGAGTTACATAGTTTAGATACTTGAAGGTTTGACTTTATAGTCATAAATATATTTCCTTATTTAGAGATGGGTGTACTCAGGGAAGAATAACCTGTAGCCATCAATTCATTTCCTACTCCAAGAGACCTCATGTGTGCAGAGTACAACTGTGCCCCACAGGATTTTCAAGTCTGACTTCTCAGGTAGATCACCCGGCCTGTCTTCCAAGGTGGTGGTTTCGAACCACCAACTTTTTAGTTAGTATTCAAGCACGTCATCATTTGTGCAACCCAGGGCCTAAGGGAAGAATTGTTAAGAGGTTTGCCCAGAGATGCTAGTTTGTGGCCAAATTTCAAAAGAAAGACAGAGGATAGGATACAACTTAAATCTCCTAATTCCAAGCTCAGTGCCTATGTCTATGCTGCCTGTCCATCCACTTTTGTATTTAAGTTTTCATTGTGATTCGGTTGAAAGTTTACAGAGCAAATTAGTTTTCCATCCGAACATTCATACACAATTTGTTTTGTGATATTGATTATAACACCCATGTTGTAACAGTGCTCATCCCACTTCCTCCCTGTGAATCCTGCTACCATTTGTCTGTCTTTCTTTTCTGCTTTCTTCCTAAGCAAATACTGGCTGTTTGGCCTCGTGTGATTGATTATGCTAAGGAATACACACCTCGCTGGTATTTTTGTTCACATTACAGGTCTGTGTATTGTTTGGCTGAAAGTTGAGCATGGAGGTGATTCAGTTCAGGCTTGAAGGGTGACTAAAGGCCATAGCCACAGGGATTCTACCACTCTCTATCAGACCAGTAAATCTGATCTTTTTTTATGATTTTGTGTTTTGTTCCCACCCCCCTTTTTCCCCACTCTATTGTGGACCTTCTTTATGATTCCTTTCAGTGAGGTCAATTGTGGTAGACAGGCACTATCTCGTTCTGTTCTCAGGGTCATGGAGGCTGGTTCACATGGTCCATTAGTTGTTTGGACAAATTGTTTCCATGTGTTTTTGATTTTCTTTACTCTTCTATGCTCTGTACTGGGAGAGACTAGTAATTGAACCTTAGATGGCTGCTTATAAGCTTTCAAGACACCAGTTGCTACTCACCAAAGTGAGATGTAAAACATTGTCTCTATAGACTGTGTTATACTAATTGACCTTGATGTCTTCCAGATTAAGATTCTACACTCACAGCCCAATTCACTTCATCAAGGTGCTTTTTATGGCTAAGAAGTTTTCATAACTTTGGCACCTGTATCCTCTAGTATATTCATGGATATATTTGCAGCACATATGAAAACATAATCACTTTAAAAAATATATTTCACTTTGAAATGTAAAATTATGAAAACAAGTTATTTTACCAATTCTTACCATATGGTAAAGTTGCATCAAAATGTATAATAAACAAGTTCATTGATGGCTTTAAACCTCTTTCCAGCTCATTGTGTTAATGATGAGTAATATCATCATAAAGTAATTTATGCATCAGGCTGAGTTTTCTTCTGATTGTGTTTGAGATAGCTGACATTGAACATGGCTTATAAGTGGGCTATCTTTTGCATGGTCCTGGGAGCTAAGTATCTGGAAGATTTTGACAGATAGGAGTGATAGCAGAGAAATGTTATTTGAATTTCCTCTTTGATGCCAGAGCCTGGAGTCAGCTGAGATGTTTAGAATGAGTTGGATCTTTGTTCATTTCACCTTCAAGGATGGCTCTGCTGCTGAGCAAAGAGAGTATATCCCATTGAGTCATAAAGAAAATCTGCTTCCTGAGTCTGGGATCTCTAGGCATAGGAGGATTGTATGAAACAGAAAGCCCCAGAGCACCTGAGGGATAATGCATAGGAAGAGTGAAAAGACTGTAACTTGCAACTCATCTGAACCATTGTCCAAAATATGCAACAGTTTGGTCGTAACCAAACTGTTATTAGTTCTGATTTCTACTCTTCCACTAACCCATTAGTGGTCTCTCAATACATCAGTTGCCTTCTGGCTGAGGTGTCCTGTTTCCTCCAGTTCAGCCTGAATATCCTTATCTGATCCCCAGGGGTTAATAATAAAACTTTCTGTCATGAGATTACAGAATCCCATCCTTACCCAGATATTTACAGATGGAAATAATTCTTCCCCTCCATGGAAAATGTTATGGCTGTCAGGTCTTCATATAGAATTTAATGAAGGGAGTTGTGGTAGTTAAGGTTGTGTGTCAACTTGGCTGGGCCTGGTTGAGTGGCTGGGCATCTGGTAATAGTTAGTCCCCATGATGAGACTAGCAATCAACTCCATGGTGGGATCTGCCAAAAGCAGCTGAGTAGCTAATTTAGGGATGTGGTCTACTTCCTGTATATAAGCAGCAGCTTTGGGAATGGTCTCTAGCTTATGGCACACTTCAACCCTGCGTGCAACCAAGTCATTGTTCAGCAGCCTGCCATGCTCTGGCGATCTTGGGACTTTTAATGGATTTGAGTAAATAGCCTGCCGTGTGGTTTGGTAATGTTGGGACTGTGCCTTGTTACTTGTCGACCTTGTATTTGTCAGCCTCAGCAGCCAGCAGCTATATGAGTGAAGAAAAGCCTCCAGCTTCAGTGGTCTTTGGGAGCAGGAGGCAGAGCTGAAGCCCAAGGTTAAGGGGCTTTCATCCAGGCTTTGGCACTTTGAACTCAGACTTAAAATCTCCAAATTGTAAGAGAATAAACTCCTGTTTGTTAAAGCCATTCCATTTGTGGTATATTCCTGTGAGAGCAGTAGTACTAGGTAACCAAAACAGGAGTTTAGTGAAGTTGTTTTTTGCTTTGTTTTAGAAATCCCTGAAAATTAATTAAGGCAAAGAATTACTGTTGTTCATATCTAATGATTGATGCATTTAATCATTGGTTTACTTTTTTTTTTTTTAACACAGTGTTTATTGAAGTTGCAGTACATTTATACTACACCATCAACCTCAATAAACTTAGAGGCTTGTTGTTGTTGTTGTTGTTATGTGCCGTCGAGTCAGCCCTGACTCATAGTGACCCCTCCTTGAGTTTGCGAGGCAGTATCACTACGGAAGTAGGATTGCCCAACCTTCCTTCCGAGGAGTGGCTGGTGGGTTTGAACCGCCAGCCTTCTGGTTAGCAGTCAAGTGCCTTAGCCACTGCTACAGAGTATAAATTATTCCATATAACTATAAAATTATTCCCACTTTAAGAAAACACTCTCTCTCCTATGTTTTGCAGCCAAAGCTAATCATATTGCTAAGACAGTGCCAGGTGTCTTTGGCATTATCAGAAAATAATTCAAGGAAGGAAATATAGGCATGCAAAAAATGTTCATATGCTTTTTTGGTCTGTCAGTAACTGGACCATTAATACTCCTTTTTCTAAGCCTTGCAGCTTTGAAGCCCTCTTAAGCAAATTTGGGAATGGTAACTGATTTGAGTGAACAGCATATCAATGGATATTATGATGTGGAACACTTAACATGCTTGGGAAATGAATCTGTCTTTTTTTTTTTTTTAAGATCACAAATATAAACAGGATTATATTTAAGCCTTATCCAGAAAACATACTTAAGTTTCTACCTATTCTTGGACTAAAGGTATTATTCAATATAGTGAATTTGTCAGGGTTCCTAGTACTCAGTAATCTCAACAAACATATAGTTACACACTGATGAGTGAAGGGAGACAGTAGATACACAAAGATAGGGACAGGCCCATGCAGTTTTAGCGTACACAAGCCTATGGTTAGGTATATTTATTGATGACTTATAAAGTGTGATCAGCTTCCGATTTAAGGGAAAAAAAAAAGCACTCCTTGGAGCAATCAGTTGATCAGTAATGGGAGAGCAGAAGGGCAGTATTTGCCCAGGGAGACAGCTTAAGAAGCAGGAGTGCATGAGAAGGAAGGACACAGGGAGGAGGTAACTATGGAGAGAAAGTGGGAAGAGAGGTGTTAAATTGTGGAGAATTGCAGTCAATGTCATGAAACAATGTTATGTGAACTACTGTATGGAAACTAAATTCTCCCTGTAAACTTTCACCTAAATCACAATAAAAATTTTTCAAAAAAACAAAACTGTAGCCCTCAAGTTCACTCTGACTTATGGCAACTCTCTGCATGTCATAGAACTGTGCTCCGTAGGGTTTGCAGTGGTTGACCTGTCAAAGGTAAATCGCCAGGCCTGTCTCCCAAGGGACCTCTGGATAGACTTGAACTGCCAACCTTTGGGTTAGCAGCGGAGCACGTAACTGTTTGCACCACCCAGAGACACCACTTCTTATTTACATGCTATCATTTTCTAAAAGAGAATACGTCAGATAATTACGCAAGCCAGCCATGTTATTTAAAATATTCCCTGCTTCTATTCTTTTTCATTCTGTAAGCACTTATGAACACTCATGATGTCCTAGCACCATCATAGGCACTGAAATGGTTCCAGAAGCAATTTGAGTCCTTGGCCCCTGAGGTGCTCAAGATCTCGTGGGAAGGCAATCTCATTAATGGATTAATTAAATACAGCACAGTACCTATTACAGGAGAGGTAATGTCAGCAGTTTCAAAGTACTAGGAACCTAGGAAAGAGAGAAAAACCACCTACCTAGGGGAATTGGGGAAGTCTCCCCCCCAAAAAAAAATTTTTTCTTTTTATTTTTAAGGTGATAGGAAGGGGGAACTCTAGGCATAGGGAACAGTACACCCAGAGCCAGGAAGGTGTGGAATGAGGTGGAGTGGAGAGCTTGGTGTTTTTGAGTACGGGGCATAGGGGACTAATGAGGCTAAGAAGCAGGTTGGGGTCCATAATCAGACTCCGTAGGAATTTGTACTTCATCCTCTAAGGAACTGGAAAACATGGGAAAGGCCTACTAGCAGCCAGTGTCTCACCTACAGAATGTGTAGCCACAGGCGAATACCAACTCATTTTCCTTGGTCATGCTGTGGCACACTTCACAGCTCCTTAGCAGCCCTGAGGATAAAGTTCAGCATGTTCTGCTATTACATTTCCCCATTGCTTTTGAAAAATTCATGTGAGCAAAAGAAATAAAGATATGAAACTTATTTTGAAGGAAAAGGAAGTTTATTGCAGTCAGCATTTTATACGCATTATCCTGATCTATTCTTTCAACAGGTTATGGTGGTAGATTTTAAGCCCCCATATTTAGCATAAGTAAGGAACTCATGTTGTAGTGGTTAAGGCATTTGGGTGTTAACCAAAAGGCTGGTGGTTTAAACCCACCAGCCCATCCGTGGAAGAAAGATGAGGCACTCTGCTTCCATAAAGATTTATAGCCTTGGAAACCCAATAGGGGTGACTCTGAATCGGAATCAACTTGATGGCAATGAATTTAGTTGTGGTTTTATACTGGATAAGTAAATGGAGAAAACTGGTAATTAGGAAGAGTAGTAGTTGTTGTTGAGGAGTCAATTTAAAAAGAGACCATGTTAAATATATATTATAGATGCATACTGAACTCGAACTTCTTGCCATAGAGTTGATTCTGACTCAAATTTATATGATGGTAACATTCTTAGATTTCCACTATCAAGCTAAACCCTACCTTTTTCTTCCTCTCTCTCTCTCCCTTTCTGTCATTGGAAGATTCCTTCCTCTCTCTCTGTCCAATCATGTGCCTATGCTTTGAATGTTATGCATCCTTCTCAAGAGCTCCACACTATGAATTAACCCCTTTCTCTACTCTGTTTAACTTGTGCTTCTCAACCAGGGCACTTTCATTTAAGCATGTTCAAGCTTCATACATCTTCAAGCACACTCATTTTTTTAAAAAAAAAAAAAAAGTCCTTCTGATATATCATCCCTCAGCTATGACTCTGTCTTTGTCTTCTCCATCGGAGCCGACTTATAGAAGTATTGTCTGTTCTTGCCACCTTCTTTTCTCGCCTCTGCTCCCTCTTCAACCTATTCCAATCTGGCTTCAACTTCATTGCCACATGGAGACAGGTCTTTCCTAAGTCTCCATGACTGTAAACCCACAGTTTTTCAGCCCTCACTTCACCTCCTTGTAGTTTTCTGTTTCCTTACCTCTGTTTACTACAGTCTCCTATTTCTCTTCCCCCTGTAGCCACCTACAGTTCTTAGAAGTCTGCTGCTTTTGTACCTAATCCTTAAATGTTAGAGTTCCTTAAGCCTCCATTCAGGCCCTATTCTCTTCTCCACCTTCATTCTTTCCCTGGGAATCTCACCTATACCCACAAATTTAGCTACAATTGATAAACAATGACTCCCAAATTAACTATTTCCTCACTGGAACTCTCCTCTGGGTCCGTATTCACATAGCCGATTGTCTGTAGATATCGCCACTGTAGCATTTCAAAGGAACCTCAAATTCAGTGTACCTAGACCTCATTCATGAGCTTCTCAACTAAATTCTGAACTTTTCTAATCTTGTCTGTTTCACTGTCTAGTGTTATCATTAATCTTGATATATAAACCAGAAAGTAAAGAGTCCTCTTTGAAACCAGCCTCTCTGTTCTACCTCACATATCAATACAGCATCAAATCTTATTGCTCTTACCTCTGTTATATATATCAAACTCACTCACTTCTCACCATCTCTCTTCACACCATCCTAGAACTATGTGCTTCTAGTTGAAACATAGCAAAACCCCCTTAAAAAGGCCTTCTTACATTCACCACCATTTTGCCCAATATGAACTCCATTTACCAGTAAGAGTGTGACATTCCTACTTTTCCCTGCCAAAATACCTTCCAATGCATTTTGTTGTTCCATTAGGATAAAGATCAGAGTCCATTACATCATTGTAAAAGATCTGGCCCCTACTTCTGTTAAGTCAACTGGGCTTCATTCAAGATCTTGCTCCCACCTGCCACAGGACCTTGGCACATGCTATTACCTTCTGTCTCTTACTTTTCTTCTTCATATAGCTTTTCTTTGGAAGAATCTGGATTTGTCTAGATTGGATCACATTATTTCAAATCTCTGGGACCCTTTTCCTTTCTTTTCACTCCAAATTGTTACTGTACATTCAAAAGTATGAGTATCTATATGCTTTTACATAGTATTTTCTGTAAAAACCTAAGGGAAATACTCTCTTTCAGGCTTCCTTATATGAAAACTATCTCCATTACAATTCTGTGTGTATCATGAAAGCAGAGAATTAGGCTGTTTTTGATTATCGTTGTATTTCCAGCTCCTAATACATTGTTAGAATATAGTAATGCTCAGTACCAATGTGAGGAGGGCAGCCTGGCAGGCTGGCAGGCAGATAAGCAAGCAGGCAGGAAGGGTGGATTTAGAGCATGGACATACAACAGCCTCCTCCTTACTCCCTCGCCTTACTTCCACCACAGCTGGTCTGAAGAAAAAACATTGGATCCAACAAGAAGGTTGACAATGATGCAATGGTAAAATAGGAGCACAAGGGCATCTACAGCAAATCTAGAATGCTCCTCAGTTTTTCCAAGGTCTACCCTTAGATACCAAAACCAAACCATTTGCTATCAAGTCGATTCTGACTCATGGCAACCTCATGTGTGTCAGAGTGGAACTGCACTTCATAGTGTATCCAATGGCTGATTTTTCAGATGTAAATTGCCAGGTCTTTCTTTGAAGGCACCTTGGGGTGGACTTGAATCTTCTAGCCAAGTGTGGTAACCCTTTGCACCATGCGGGGACTCCTTAGAGGTAATTATATACTATACCAATTAATCAGTATTAACAGTGTGAATTAGTACTTGTTACCTAAGTATTTTTAAGTAGTAAATGGTTTTTTTTGTTTTGTTTTGTTTTTGTTAAAACAAAAAAAGGTACACAAAACAAATTATATAGAATAATACCCAGGGATGGGATAGCAAAATGGATAACAGTTTAGATGGTAAATAGAAGAAAGAGGATTAGATTGGGAACAACTTCTTAAGAGAATAGGCCTGGTGGAAGTGGGAAAACTGACTCTGAGCTGAAAGTAGACAGGAGGCAACCTGAATTTGGGGAAATTTCCCATTTCCAAAAGGAAAAGAGACTTGAGTGCATTGTACCTGTTTAATTGTTTTGTGCTGGGTCAAGGGCCTGTCAGGACTGTACCTATACCAAATATCCTCTTTTTGAAAAATAGGGCACCCCAGACTCTGTGCTGGGCTTAAAAGAAACACTGAGAAGAGGAATACAGAAAGAAATAGTCATAAAGTCCATGCAAATAGCAAAGATCATGAAACCAGTCACAGGAAACTGTCCATCTGACAAAGTATATGAAGTATGTATTTCTCGCTCCATGAGAAAATCCTAAAGTACTTTTCCAATTTACAAAGTTAAATTCAAAAATTGGGATGTCTTTTTGTTGTGCTGAGAGTCCTATATATTTCCTAATGCTGTGAATTTCCTGAGTTGTGTCCACTGGCCTACATATTTTCTGGCAAGATGGCAATTACCGTAATACTTAATGGTGTCTTATCCATGACTTAATGTACTTCCACCTCCTACATGCAGAACATGATAGTATGAAAGTAAGTTTTAATTCCGATAAAAACATAAGGAGACGCTCTCTGGATTTATATGTGAGATCCTTTGTTTAGCCCCTTAGCTTTCCATGGAAAGAGAACAGAGGTAAAATAAATTCAGATCTGAAAACATTAGACTATGTCGGCCATAAAGTCCAAAACTTGATAAGTAAGACTGAACCCTTTAACTATGACAGTGATGGAGAATTCTAGAATAAATTTCCATGTTACTTGAAATGGACTTTCCTTAGGTATAGTGCATTATCAGGTTAGTGCTCAGCACTTAAGCTGGAAATTTTCCGATTAAATCCAACCCCTACTCTGGGGAGACCTGTCAACATAGGTCTCCTTGGATTGGAAGATTTAGTTGCCATGTTCTCCTGTGTGAATATTTCTGATCTCAAATCTGCAAGGTTGGTGACACTTTTGAAAATTTAGTCTTAAAATGCCTTCCCTAAGCACACCTGGTATCAAGATTATGCTTCACTTTAGCAGACTACAGCCAAATCCACCCAGGCAGAGCATGTTTGCTGAAGACTAACAAATTAAAACAAAGTTAAAAGCTTTCTTAAAAGGAATAGATAACTGAGAAATTAATCTGTTTAATTTCTACTGTTTAAACCTCAGACTGGAAAGGGAGTTAACTTAGAAAGTCCCTCTCTATTTCTTTGAAGTAATAAAGAGAAAGGTGTGGCTTTTTCTGGGATGCTTGAAGATCTAAGAAAAGTAGTTCTCCCTTTATTATCTACCTGCCTCTTTTTCAAATACCCAACACTTCCTTTGGGAAAAGTGTATATTTTCATTTGTACTGAGTGTCTCTATGCTATCACAGGTAGTCATGTGATTTTTGCAGAAGTAAAGAACTTATGCGTTGGTATCTCTGAATTGCATAACCATAAATCTTTACACTTCACCAAAGAAGACATTCAGGCTACTAACAACACATGAAGAAATGCTTGTGATCATTAGTTGTTGTTGTCATATGGCGTCAAGTTGGACCCAACTCATAGCGACCCCTCCTTGGGTTTCTGAGGCAGTATCAGTACGGAAGTAGATTGCCCAACCTTCCTTCTGAAGAGTGGCTGGTGGGTTTGAACTGCCAGCTTTCTGGTTAGCAGTCAAGTGCCTTAGGCACTACACTGCCAGAGCTCCCCATTAGCCATTAGAGAGATATAAATCAAAACAACAATGAGACATCATCTCTCTAGCACTGATAGTAAAATTCCAAAAAACAGAAAACAGCAAATGCTGGCTAGTGTGTAGACGGACTGGAACCCTGGTATACTGCTGGTGGGACTATGAAATGGTACAACTACTGTGGAAAATGGCATGGTGCTTACTTAAAAAGCTGGAAAAGGAAATACCGTATGATCCAGCAATCCTACTACTAGTTATGCATCCTAGAGCAATGAGAGGCATGACATGAACAAATATATGCACACGCATGTTTATCACAGCACTATTCACAGTACAGAAAGATGGAAGCAGTCTAAATGCCCATCAATGGATACATATATAAACTAGGGTCCATACACACAGTGGCAGTTCATAGTGAGACCTAGGTCTCACATAGGGAGGGACACACACACAGGGAGGGAGTAGAGATAACCAAAAAAAGAATAATCTTTACAAATAAATATAATGGTTTGCATGGGTCCCAAACTATTTTATATCTGCTACTTTGTCTCACTTTGATATTCTGAATACCTCACTCAGCTCATACTCATTTCCAAGTTCAGAGTTGCATTTTGTATTCATCTCTTGTCAAATTATAATTTAGAAAAGAGACCATGATAGGTCACATACTAGACAATCATCTAGTATTTGATCATCCGTATTTCACCAGCAGTCTGTGAATCATTTGTAGTCTTCAAACATGGATGAACAGTCGTGGCTGTCTGAGATATATAGATTGAGTTGGCTACTTGTTCTGTTTTTAAGCTTATTCTCTCCCCCTCTTCCCTGTAGTCATAAGTGGCTCACAAGGCTTTATTGAAACGGAGGCCTCACCTAGACTGATGCTGTTTTCAGAGAAATTGTATTGACCTAGCTTGCACATTGTAAACAACTTCTTAACTCTGGCAAGATGTTCTCCTCCCTGTAGTAATTGTTTTTAAGGTAGCTTTTAACCAATGTTGACAATGGGTAATTTATCTCCACTGGGCTGGCTAAAAGGAGATGCTGTGCTTCTTCCATCTAAATATTAAATTATTTTGGAAAACAAATCATGGCTGATACCTAAGCCATGCAATCTATGTTTATTCTGTGATAAGTATCATAAGAACAACAACAAAAAAAAAAAAAAACCTCACTTTCATTGAGTTGATTCTAGCTCATAACAACCCCCACTGGGTTTCCAAGGCAGTAAATCTTTACGGAAGTAGATTGCCCCATCTTTCTTCCTTGGAGTGGCTGGTGGATTTGAACCACCAACTTCTGGTTAGCAGTCAAATGCCTTAAGCACTGAATCTGTATAATGACTCATAATCCTGTTGTAACTACTCTGCTTATGACCCACCTCTGACTCCCACAGACACCACAAAACATTTACTTCTGTGCCTCTAGGGAAAAAAAAGTCTAATTTAATACATAATTGTTGTAAAGCGGTGATTCATCATTAATTTGCGCTTAGAACTCTAGAAAACACATTGTTGCCATCAATATTGCACAAAGACTGGTACTGTGTTTGAGATATGCTGTCTCATTTTCAGATCTGGTTTGGGCCTGTGAGCAATTTTAATAATACCAGTGTGCAAAGTAGACTTCATTGAACACCCTTAAATAACCCTGCTCAAATCAATTACAAGTTATAATGTACTGTCTAGTGAATTTAAAATGTTGGAAAAACAGCACCATCTGCTGGAAAGGGGCAGGTAGAGAAGTGCGTGTTAGCCAAGTATTGGAAACTCGCAAGGCCAAAACCTTAACTGACTCCAGTAGTCTGAGCATAGTCATGTTCATGTAATTCATGTTATGAAATGGTTATTGTCTGTTACATTAGTATGGTTCAGTAGGAAGACCACAGAATGAAAGTTAGTTTCTGGTCATTGTACAGTGTTTTCTTTTTTCTTTCTTGTAATCGATGTAACCTTGAGAAAATCACCTCTTTAAAGTAAGATTTCCACACATGGATATTGGAGGTGAGAATAGGAGCAGGTAATAGTACCTGAACTTCCTACCTAGTTAGCTGAGATAATGGTTGGTAAAGTACTCACTTCTCTGTAAATCACATTAGGGCTACAGCATATTAATATTATCACATCAAATCTTGACTCAATAAGCTGTGGTGGAAACAGCCCAAGCCTTCTGAGAACTTTCAATCCACTGCAAGAGAGGCTGTTCATCAAGAAAGTAATTTCACAATAAAAGAATGAACTTTAAAAATGTTCATATAGTTTGACTCAGTAATTGTATTCTAGGCATCCGTCCAAAGAAAATCAGTAGAGGAACAGAAATAGATTAATGAACAAAGATGTTTGTATCAACATTATTTGTGAGGTTGAAGTATGGGAAATAAATTTGATGATTATCCACAAGGAATGGTTAACTAAGTCATAGTAGGTTCACATGCTAGAAAATTAAATATTATGTTTTGAAGAATAGACATGGGAAAATATTCATAGTGTAATTTTAAGTAAAAAGACAAAGGATGTGAAAGTAGATGACCAGTATGATGATAATTTTGAAAGAACAAAAGGTATCAATAGACACACGTCAAAATATTAATATGGCTTTCTCCGTTAGCACTGTTGACATTTTGGCCCGGTGATTCTTTGCTGTATGTGAGGGATGTAGGGAGGCTTTCATTTGCATTGTAGGGTGTTTAGCAACATCTCTGTCTCTACTCACTAGATGCCAGTAGCACTTCCCAAGTATGACAAGTATGGAGACATACATGTCTCCAGACATTGCCATATGTCCTCTGGGAAGAGGGAAGAAACTACCCTCAACTGGCTGAGGAGAAATTAGTAAGACCAATAAAGTTTCTGTGCTTGTGCCTTACTAAGCCCAGCTTGATCAATAAGTTGGTCACAGAAATCACATGTAGAACTTTGAATATAACTCACAGACTCTCTAGGATCCTACCTGGAGGAAATTCTTGGAAGTGAATTTGACATCTGTCAAGAATAATGTGTAGGAGACAGATATATAGGCAGACTGAAGAAGCTTTTCTGACGTATGACCCTTGGGAACTTAGGCCTCTTTCCCTTTGTGCTAACTGTATTCCTTTATAGTCATCTATTGGCAAAAAGAAAGGAGTTCTGATAGCATAGTGATTCAAGTATTTGGCTGCTAACCAAAAAGTCAGTAGTTTGAACCCACCAGGCACTGCAGGAGAAAGATGTGACAGTCTACTTCTGTAAATATTATAGCCTAGGGAACCCTATTCTTCTCTACCCAATGGGGTCTCTCTGTCATAATTGATGTGACAGAAGTGGATGATGGACTGGCATAAAAGACTAAATTGTCGTCACTGACAGATAAGGAGATTATGGGTGAGTTATTTTTATTATTTAGTTTATTACATTTATTGCTTATTTTTAAATGCATTCCACATTTTCCATCTTTTTCTATAATTAATATGAATTAATTTATCATAAAAAACAAAATTACTTTTAAGAAACAATTGGAACAAACTAAGAAGCAGATATCTTAATCCTGGGGGAGTTACCCTGATTTAATCCTGATGAATTTCATCTTCTCTTTATAGCCCTCTTATCATCTTAACATAGGATGTTATTGTCCACTGCTTTCAAATTAGCCTCCAACTCATGGCAACCCTATGCCCAATAGAATTAAATACTCCCAGGCCGGCACCAACCCCATAATCAGTTGCAGATTGGACAATTCCATAGCCTTTTTATTAGCTGATTTTCAGAAGTAGATCACCAGGCCTCTCTTCCTGGTCTTCATCTGGAAGCTCTACTGAAACCTGTTCAACATGATAGCAGCACACAAGTCCCCACTGACAGACAGGTCAGCTGGTAGCTGTGCACAAGGTACAGTGGCGTGGAATCAAATCTGTGCTCCCACACGGAAGGCGAGAATTCTACCACTGAACAACCACTGCCCCTAAAACAGGATGTTGTTGTTGTTGTTATGTGCCGTCAAGTCGGACCCCATCTTCCTTCCGAGGAGTGGCTGGTGGGTTTGAACCGCCAGCCTTCTGGAACCTGCATAATTGTGAAAGTAAGTGTGGGTGTGTATTGAAAAGTGTAAAATGCCATGGAGATGAAAGCACAGAGTGATTTCAAATAACATTTACCTTCAGCTTCTCCAGACTTCTTTTTTCATTATCTCGTTTACTAAAATTGTCAAAGAAATGAATAAATCAAGCATTTTATGAGTTCTACTTACTTGTCTCTAAATGGGTACCATATATTATAAGAAGCTCAGTAGTCCACTCAGAAAAGCCAGAGTCTGTGAAAGACCAATTGTTCTTACTTTTGGTGGCCATTCTTTTTCATAAGTGGATCAATCTCAGTTGCAGACAGGCTCCTAGCCAATGAGCTTTTGTGGAACATGTTTATAGAGTCTCTTCTCTTTCCTCAGGCCCCAAATATTACATTCTCTTTAACATGCTGGTTACCTGAAAAATCTCCTTTTGAAAAATAACCTCTTTGGAGATCCAAGCTCAATATGTGGAGAGAAAACAAGCCTGGGACCATTTAGCTGCACAACAATAACTGAAATCAAATAAAAATGAGCAAGCCATTTCCCTTTGCAATTTTTCGAAATGAAATTTTCTCACCAGTGGAGTATCAGTGTGTGAGGGTTTAGTCACAAGCTAAGTTAAAGGATCTGTAATAAATTCTGAAAGCAGTGATTGAGTAGGAAAATGGTAATCAAAGAGAAGTATCACGTATCTTCAAATAGTAGCAGGAAGAATTTAGGTGGTAGGTGTTCAGAGAGGCAAAAGGAAAATGTAAAGACTGACTTTGGGCTATTTAAAACCCTTTTTTAAGAGTTTTATTGAAGTATAATTTACATAACATTGAACTCATTCATTTTAAGTGTACAATTCAGTAACTTGTAGTAAATTTACATACCTGTACAACATCAAAAATTTTTAAGGCCGAATGGATTCACTTGTCCAAGTCAAACTTTAATAACTTGTGTAAGGACATATGCGTGTGGTTGCGGACAGGAATTGAAGGGATGGTTTTTATTCAGAATTGAGTCTCTGTTTTGCGAAAGAATGTCAGTAAAGGAATACGGTTAGCACAAAAAGAAAGATGCCTCATTTCGTAAGGGCCATATATCAAAAAAACTTTCTTCAACCTGTGCATAGGTATATATACTATGAGTTATCCTACCAGATGTCTACTACTTCCCAAGAATTGTCAAATCGATTCCCAAGGAGAAAACCTTGGAGAGCCAGTGAGTTACACACTCCAAGGTCTACATAGGATACCTGTAACTAGATGATTGATCAAGTTGGGCTTGGCGATATACAAGCCTAGAAAGAACCTCATTTTTTAGATAACTACTTTCTTTCAGGGAGCTCTGGTAGCGTAGTGCCTAAGGCACTTGACTGCTAACCAGAAGGCTGGCGGTTCAAACCTACCAGCCACTCCTCAGAAGGAAGATGGGGCAATCTACTTCCGTAGTGATACAGCCTCGGAAACCCAAGGAGGGGTCGCTATGAGTTGGGTCTGACTCGACGGCACATAACAACATAACAACTTTCTTTCAAACCAGGGCTTCTCAACCAAGGGTGGTTTCACTCCCCTTTACTCATTCACCTAAGGGGACATTTGGCAATGTCTGGAGACATTTTTGATTGTCACAAATGGGAGAATGCTACTGACATCTAGTAAGCAGAAGCCAGGGATGCTGCTGAACATCCTACAGTGCACATGACAGCCTCCCTCTACCACATACACAACACAAAGAATTATCCAGCTGTAAGCGTCCAGAGTGTTGAGGTTGAGATACCCTACTTTAAAATCACTTTCTATACCAGCTCTTCCCAACCATGCACAAAAACTCAGGCAGAATCCATAGCCTCTCCAGGTATTTTGAGAAAAGAGGAGGTCCTGTGATCACTTTCAAACTTGAAAGGGTTCATTCTAAGCAAATAATCAAATAGTCCAAGTCACATCTAGTTCAACATTGGAACTATAAAGTCATTCAAAGGGAAGGCTTTTCTCCTCTCATAGCTCAGGCTGCTGAGAACCTGCAGTGGGAAAAGGACAGGGATAGCTGCTCCTTCCTTCCTATCTTTCCTTGTTTTTCTGTTCCCTGAGCTACTATTTCTAAGCCCAGCCAAGAAGCCAGAGAACTGTACGAGTGATTGTTGTGGTTTGGTGCCATTGAGTTGGTTCTGATTCAGAGTGACCTTATGTACAACAGACCAAAACACTTCCTAATCCTGCACCAGCCTCACAATCCTTGCTATACCTGAGACCATCGTTGTAGCCACTGTGTCAATCCATCTTGTTGAGGGCCTTCCGCTTTTTCACTGACCCCCCACTTTACCAAGCATGACATCCTTCTCCAAGGGATGGTCCCTTCTGACAGCATGACCAAAGTAGGTGAGACAAAGTCTGGACATTCTCATTTCCAAGGAGCCAGCTCATTCCAGCTGCACTTCTTCTGGGACAGATTTGTTAGTTCTTCTGGCAGTCCATGGTAATTTCAGTATTCTTTGCCAACACCACCCATGACCCAAACGCATCAACTCTTTTTCAGTGGTCTTCTTTATTCATTGCCCAGCTTTCACATGCATATGAGGCCATTGAAAATACCATGGCTTGGGTTTGGTACACCTTAGTCTTCAAAGAGACATCTTTGCTCTTTAGCACTTGAAAGAAGCCTTTTTGCAGCAGATTTGCCCAGTGCAATATATCGTCTGACTTCTTGACTGTTGCTTCCATGGGTGTTAATTGTGGATCTAAGTAATATGAAATCATTGACAACTTCAGTCTTTTCTCCATTTATCATAATGCTGCTTAATGGTCCAGTTGTGAGGATTTTCATTTTCTTTATGTTGAGGTGTAATCCATACTGCAGACTGTAGTCTTTAATCTTCATCAGTGTTTCAAGTCATCTTCACTTTCAGCAAGCAAAGGTGTGTCATCTGCATATCACAGGTGTCAATGAGTCTTCCTCCAATCCTGACACCATGCTCTTCTTCATATAGTCCGGGTTCTCAGATTATTTGCTCAGCAAACAGATTGAATAAATATGGTGAAAGGATACAACCTGTGGTGGTTAAGTTTGTGTGTCAGCTTGGCTAGGCATGATTGAATGGCTGGGCAGCTGGATGTAGTATTCCCCATGATGAGACTGGTAATCAACTCCATGGTGGAATCTACTCTGGACAGCTAAGTAGCTGCCTTTGGGTATGTGGCCTGCTTCCCATATATAAGAAATGGCTTTGGGACTGGTCTTTAGCTTGTGGCATGCTTGAACCCTGCATGTAGCCATGTCATTGCTCAGCAGCATGCCATGCTCTGCCGACCTTGGGACTTTCAATGGACTTGAATCAATGGCCTGCCATGTGATTTTGATAACATCAGGACTGTGCATTTTTTTTTTTGTCAACCTTGAGTTTGTTGGCCTCAGCAGCCAGTAGCTGCCTGAGTGAAGAGATGGCTCTAGCTTCAGTAGTCCAGGAGCAAGAGGCAGACCTGAAGCCCAAGGTCAAGGAGCTTTCACACAGTCTCTAGAAACCGGCACGTTGTACTTGGACTTAAATCCTCCTGAACTATAACAGAATAAACTCCTGTTTGTTAAGGCCATCCCATTTGTGGTATCCTGTCAGAGTGGCACAGATGTAACCAGAACAGAATATGGTACCAAGAGAGTGGAGTGCTGCTCTGACAGATACCTAAAATGTAGAAACAGGAGTGGAGTGTGTCCTTGACCCTAGACCCTGGCAGAGAGACCCCAGCATATGGCCTGAGAGATGGCAAGAGCAGAGCCAAGAGAACTGCATAAGAAACAGGAGGAGCAGAGGAGAGAGACCAGCATGAGAGACAGCAGTAGCAGAGCCCAAAGACCGCCCTGAGACAGCAACGGCCTTACCAGCCCATGGAGGAGAAAGCTGGATGCCATCGTGCAGGTGGCTTCCTGGTGGAGTGGGTGGCCTTTGGCCATTAATTGGTAGAAAAGACTGGCATGGAATAGAGTAGCAGATTGACCAGCCCACAATGCAAGAAAGCTGAATGCTTTTTGGGCAGGTTGTCTCCTGGCAGAGTGGGTTGCCTTTGACATTAATTGACAGAAGTAGAGAGAGACCAAGGAAATGGGAAGCAGAGCTGCCTCAGCCTCAAGGGTAGGACCATGGCCTCTGGGAGTGGAACCACCATAGCCCCTGGGTTCCAAAGAGCCAGGCCTTCACCAACTTGGTTCTGGAGTGTGGGGCTGCTCGTTCATCTGAGCTAATGGGATGGAGTCATAGCCGCTGCCCAAGGGTGAGGGGGCAGGGCTGCCATGCCCAAGAGGGAGAGGAACGGGGGCCCTCCAGGCCAAGGGAGTGAGGTCACCAGTCAGGAACTAGGGGACTGGAGTTACCCAATGAAGAGATAGATACAGATACCACCCACTGAAGATCTGTATAGGTGCCAAGTTGACAAGGGGTGGAATTGTGGTGCTTAAGTTTGTGTGTCAACTTGGCTAGGCCTGCTTGAATGGCTAGGCAGCTGGATGTAATATTCCCCATGATAAGACTGGTAATCAACTTCATGGTGAAATCTACTGTGATCAGTTGATTAGCTGCCTTTGGGTATGTAGTCTGCTTCCCATATATAAGAAACAGCTTTGGGAATGGTTGCTAGCTTATGGCACACTTGAACCCTGCATTAAGCAGTGTTGTTGCTCAGCAGCCTGCCATGCTCTGCTCATCTTGGGACTTTCACTGGACTTGAATCAGTGACCTTGCCATGTGGTTTGGTAACATCAGGACTGTGCCATTTTATTTGTCAACCTTGGGCTTGTTAGCCTCAGCAGCCAGTAGCTGCCTGAGTGAAGAGATGCCTCTAGCTTCAGTGGGCCGGGAGCGGGAGGCAGAGCTGAAGACCAAGGATGAGGGACTTTCACCCAGCTCCTAGAGCCTGGCACTTTGAACCTGGACTTAAAGCCTCCCAAACTGTAAGAGAATAAACTCCTGTTTGTTAAGGCCATCCCATTTGTAGTATATTCTGTCAGAGTGGCACAGAGATAACCAGAATACAACCCTGATGCACTCCCTTCCTAATTTTAAACCATGTAGAATCCCCTTGGTCTGTTTGAATGACAGCCTCCTGTCTATGTAAAGGTTCCTCACAAGCACAATTAAGTTTCTGGAATTCTTCTCAGTGGTATCCATAATTTGTTATGATCCACACAATCAAATGCTTTTGCATAGTTAGTGAAACACAAGTAAACATCTTTCTGGTATTCCTTGCTTTCAGCCAAGTTCCATCTGACATCAGAAATGGTATCCCTCCCTCCATGTCCTCTTCTGAATCCAGCTTTGCATTCCCTGTCAATACACTGCTGCAACCATTTTTAAAATTATCTTCAGCAAGATTTTACTTGCATGTGATATTAAAGATATTGTTCGATTATTTCCACATTCTGTTGGATCACCTTTCTTTGGAATGGTTGGAAATATGTATCTCTTCCAGTCAGTTGGCCAGATAGCTGTCTTCCAAATCTCTTGGCATAGCCAAGTAAGTGCCTCCAGTGCAATATCCATTTGTTGAAACATCTCAATGAATATTCTGTCAGTTCCTGGAGCCTTGTTTTTCACCAATTCCTTCAGTGCAGCTTTGATGACTTTACTCAATATTATTGGTTGTTGGTCATATGCCACCTCCTGAAATGGAAGAACATCGACCAATTCTTTTTGGTACAGTGACTCTGTGTATTACTTCCATCTTCTTTTGATGTTTCCTGCATCATTCAATTTTTTTTTTTTTTTT
>NW_006921592.1:2178135-2239722 GCF_000298275.1 Orycteropus afer afer | reverse complement strand
CAGCAGGGCATGGCAGGCTGATGAACAATGACTTGACTACATGCAGGGTTCAAGTGTGCCAAAAAGCTGAAGACCATTCTCAAAACTGCTTCTTATATAAGGGAAGCAGATCACATCCCTAAAGCAGCTACTCAGCTGCTTGTGGTAGATCCCATCATGGAGTTGATTGCCAGTCTCATCATGGGGAATAACTACCACCAGATGCCCAGCCACTCAACCAGGTCCAGCCAAGTTGACACACAACCTTAATTACCACAATGAACTAATATAATATTTGTCCTTCTGTGACTGGCTTATTTCACTCAGCATAATGTTCTCCAAGTTCATCCACATTATGTGGTGTTTTGTAGATTTTACATTATTCTTTAGTATTGCATAGTATTCCATTGTGTGTATGTACCATAGTTGGCTTATCCATTCTTCTGTTGATGGACCCTAGGTGATTTCCATCTTTTTGCTAGTGTGAATAGTGCTGTGATGAACATGGGTGCATATATCTATTCTTGTCCTGGCTCTCACTTCTTTAGGATATATACCTAGTAATTGGATTGCTGGATCAAATGGTATTTCTATCCAACTTTGTATTCCTTTCCTGTATTTTTAATGACCTTTTGCTTTCTTCGTGGATGATGTTCTTGATGTCATCCCACAGTTCCTCTGGTTTTCAGTCATTGGTATTCAGTGCGTCAAATCTATTCTTTAGATGGTCTCTAAATTCAGGTGGAATATAACCAAGGTCATATTTTGGTTCTCATGGACTTATTTTAATTGTCTTCAGCTTCTACTTGAACTTGCATATGAGCAGTTGATGGTCTTTTCCACAGTTAGCTCCTGGCTTGGTTTTGGCTGAAGATACTGAGCTTCTCAATTGCCTCTTTCCACAGATGTAGTCATTCTGATTGCTATGTATTCCATCTGGCAAAGTCCAAGTGTAGCTGCCATTTGTGTTGTTGAAAAAAATGGTATTTGCAATGAATAAGTCTTTGGTCTTACAAAATTCTATCGTGACATATTCAGCATCATTTCTATCACCAAGGCCAAATTTTCCAACTACTGGTGATTCTTCTTTGTTTCCAACTTTTGCATTCTAGTCACCAGTAAGAATCAATACATCTTGATTTCACGTTTGGTAAATTTCAGACTACAGAAGTTGGTAAAAATCTTCAATTTCCTCATCTTTGGCTTTGGTGTAAATTTGAATAATAGTAGCATTAACTGTTCTTCTTGTAGGTGTATGGATATTATCCTATCACTGACAGCGTTGTACTTCAGGATAGATCTTGAAACATTCTTTGTGATGATAAATACCACACCATTCATCTTCATTTTGTCTTTTCCGGCATAGTTGATCATATGGTTGTCTGATTCTAAATTACCAAAACCAGTCCATTTCAGCTCATTAATGCCTAGAATATTGATCTTTATGTGTTCAATTTCATGTTTGACAACTTGCAATTTTCCTAGATTCATACTTCATACATTCCATGTTCCATTTATTACTGGATGTTTGCAGCTGTTTCTTCACATTTTGAATCGTGCCGCATCAGCAAATAGAGGTCCCAAAAGCTTTACTCCATCCATGTCATTAAGGTTGACTCTACTTTGAGGAGGCAGCTCTTCCCCAGTCATATTTTGAGTGCCTTCTGACCTGAGGGGCTCATCTTCCAGAAATATTGGACAATATTTTTCCAGTAATATATCAGACAGTGTTTCACTGTTATTCATATGTTTTCACTGGCCAAGTCTTTGAGAAATGGATGGCCCCTTCCTTCTTCCAAGTCTGTCTTAGTCTAGAAGCTCCACTTAAACCTGTCCACCATGGGTGACCCTGCTGGTATTTGAAACACTGGTGACATAGCCTTCAGCCTCACAGCAATAAGCAAGCCACCACAGACTAGCAAATTGACAGATGAGTGGTGGATATGACTAGTACAGTTATAATTTGGCACTGGTGCTCTCTGGAAGTAACACATGGACCAATCTAAAAAAATAAGAATACTCACTGCCATCTAGTCAGTTCTGACTCAGAGCAACCCCCTTTGAGTTTCCAAGGTGGTAAATTTTTATGGAAGTAGATTGCCCAGTCTTCCTTCCATGGAGTGGCTGGTGGATGTGAACTACCAACCTTTTGGTTAGCAGTCACATGCCTTAGGCACCATGCCACCAGATCTCCTTACAAATGGACCAAGTAAACTTTGTCATTCATAGGACACTTTTGCTGTTTCCTTATAGGTTCTCCTATTCACGTTCTACCGCTGCTCCCTAGGACCTCTTTTAACTCCTTCTTTCAGACAATGCCTCTCTTCCTCTGGCTGTCTACTTAAGACTCTCTCTTTGATATTTTGGCCTTCCAGAAGTCATCCCTCTCTTAAGGAACTTTCAGCTACCACTGTAGATGTTTCCCTTGGATGAGATCATTTTAAGACAACCCCAGGCCAGATCCTATTCATGAGATCCAGAGTTAGTTCCCATGTATATTATCTATTGCTGTGTAATTATCCCAAAACTTAGATATTTAAAATAACAATATTTATTATCTCAAAACTTCTCTTGTACAGGAATCGGGCATGATTTACCTGGGTTCTCTGGTGCAGGGTCTCTCATATGACCACAATCAAGATGTTGGTTAGGACTATAGTCTCATCTTAAATCTCAATAGGGAAAGGATCATAAGCCAAGCTCATGCATGTGGTTGTTGACAGAATTTAGTTCCTTGCTGATTGTTGGGCAGTGGTTGTTCTCAGTTCCCTGTCATGTGGTCCTCTCCATAAGGCAGTTCATGACATAGCAGCTTGTGTAATGAAAGCAGGAAACAAAGAAGCAGAGAGAAAGATACCCTTGAACCTTTGCCCTGCTAGTGTTAGAAATACAGTTTACTTTCTAGCAGCTCCTCTCTTCTTCCCCCCCCCCCCCTCCCCCACACACACACATGTCTCTTGGAACCGCCAAGACTGTGGTCCTTAGACACCCTTCAGGCCTGGAACTTGGAACTTAACTCACCCCCTGGCTCAACTTTCAACCAAGTAATAGGCCTAAGGGGTGAACAGTGACAACAGAAAGATATGCATTCCTAAGAACAATCAACCATATGAGATCAAAAGGGTAGAATTTGCCCAAGGATAAAGCTCAGAAGGCAGGAATGGATAGGAAAGAAGGACAAAGGAAAATGGTAACCACAGGGAGTAAGGGGAACAGTGCTGTTCACATTCTAAGGATAGCATTCATTGTCACCAAACAAAATGTGTATGAACCGTTGAATGAAAAACCAGTTTGCTCTGTAAACTTTCATTCAAATTCCAATTAAAAAGAGAGAGAGAGAATGATCTAAGCCAGCTTCTTGGAAACTCTCTTGGTCTTTTACTTAGCCAAGGGAGAAGCATATTCCATAACATTTCAACATCCTTTCCCAAAATATTCTCTCCAGGGCTATTTAACATTGATCTCTCTTACACAGGCTATGGGAGTGGGAGACCCGGCTAATGCTGACAGCACCAATTTGAAGATTACCTCTTTGAAAGTCCCACATAGATGAGCTAGCACTTTGTTATACAATGTGAAGGCAGTCACCAATTATTTATAGTTCAGCCTTTTGGCCTCAGCAAAACTAAGGCAGAAAGTGCCCCTTTTAATATTCTGTTATGTTTTAATTTAAAGGCTATGGATAACGGAGAAGCAGGTTCTGAAATCATATTTAAATAAACTGTAGGAAACAGAATTAAAAATGAAACCTAGGGGGTGAAACTGGAAGTGAGAATAGAACAACCTGTGTAGAGGAGTAAAATAATTTGCTTAATTAAGATTAAATTACTCAGTGAATGAAGGGGACACAGCAGGATTAATCTACTTGTTATACAGAAAATCTGTATGGGAGGAACACAAACATTTTTAGTGGGATTAGGAAAAGAAGTCCCTGGGTGACAGAAACAGTTAAGCACTCAACTACCAGCTTAAAGGTTTGGTGGTTCAAACTCACTCAGAATCATCTCAGAAGACAGGTCTGGTGATCTGCTTCTGTAAGGTTACAGCCTTGAAAATCCTGTGGAACACTTCTCTGTACGCATGGAGTCGCCATGAGTCAGAATCAACTTGATGGCAACTAACAACAACAAAAACAACAGTAAGAGACAATTTATGGCTAGGAGGTTTTAGAGTAAATGAGAGAGGTAGACACCAAAGGAAAATGATCTCTGCTTGTTAGACAATAATTGTCTGGCCATCGTGAATAAACTCAAAAACTAAAACTAAACTCACTGCCATTGTGTTGATTCCAACTCATAGCGACCACATTGAGTTTCCAAGGCTATAAATCTTTACAAAAGCAGACTGTCTTCTCTCCATTCAGTAGAGCAGCTGGTGGTAGGTATACTTCATTTGGAGTGTGCTGGAATTCTGGTAGTATAGCGCCTAAGGCACTTGACTGCTAACCAGAAGGCTGGTGGTTCAAACCCACCAGCCACTCCTCAGGAAGAAGGTTGGGCAATCTACTTCTGTAGTGATACTGCCTGGGAAACCCAAGGAGGGGTCGCTGTGAGTCAGGTCCAACTTGACGGTATATAACAACAACAACAACAACCTGTTTTGTGAAGTCTTCTAAAAATAAATCCTAAATATTGGTCTGTAACAAAATTTTCATCAATCCGGGATGAAATAAGAATGAAGGATAATATGTTGAGAGTTCCATATTTATGCACTTTAAAGTACTATCTTTTCTGACACATATTTCCAATTCAGGAGTGTTAATATTCCTTTTTGTTTGTGAAATAACAGTGGAGGGTTTAAAAAAAAAAAAAAAAAACTCATTGCCATCAGTCAAATCCAACTCATAGCAACCCCTCCTTGGGTTTCTGAGGTAGTATCTATGCGGAAGTAGACTGCCCAATCTTCTTCCAAGGAGTGGCTAGCAGATTTGAACCTTCAGCCTTCTGGTTAACAGGCAAATACTTTAGGCACTACTGATTATTCATATTGGAGGCTTCATGTTTTTTTCCTCCTAATCTTCAAGGATCTTTTTTTCTTTTTATGATAATGCATTTTACCGCTCTTTGATGATAATGACTGTAATTTAGGGAAATATGGAGCAGACCAAATCAGGTCTTTTAACTCCTCGTTAAGGAGTGCTGGCTAGAAATTTGGTGGTGGAAATTTTAAAATGCCAAAGTCATTGTCATTTTTTAATGGTCTGCAATTTTCCATTAGTTCTGTTATTTCTGTTTCATTACCACTTTTTTATTTCCACTATTTCTATTCATTACCACAGCAGAAAATAAATAGACTTTAAAAAAAATTATTTTGGTTGTTGTGGAGAATATGCATAGTAGAGCATACACCAGTTCAACAGTTTGTGCATATACAATTCAGTGACACAGATTACTTTCCTCAAGTTGTACAACCATTCTCACCCTCCTTTTCTAGATGGTGTCTCCTCCACTAACATAAATGCACTGCCCTTTAAGTCTTCTATCTAATCTTTTGAGTTGCTGTTGTCAGTTTGATCCTATATGGATAGTTCTTTTCTTTCCCCCTTTGAATTCATTTCATTGACTTGTCACTATTGGTATGTGTGTGTGTGTGTGTATGTATGTGTGTGTGTATATATATATATATATATATATATATATAATTATATATATAATTTTATTTAATTTTTTGTGGAGAATATACACAGCAGAAAAAAAATTTTAACAACAAAACAAAATTTTACCAAGCACCTACTATGTGCAAGGCACACAGGCATTAAGGAACACAAATATAAAGAGGGCACACTGGTTTCCTTCAAGCAGCTTGTACACAAATGGGACAGTAGTTTTCTCTCACAAGTGGTTTGTTGAATTCCTACTATGTACCAAGAAATAGGGATGAAGTACTAGGGATGATGAAAAAAGACATGGTCCTTACCCTGTTATAGTAGTAAAGTACTGAGTACAAGGTAATTGATTACTTGTAGTAAATATCTGCAGTATGGATTACACCTCAATATAAAGAAAACAAAAATCCTCACAACTGGACCAATGAGCAGTGTCACAACAAATGGAGAAAAGATTGAAGATGTCAAGACTTCATATTACTTGGTTCTGCAATCAACACCAATGGAAGCAACAGTTGAGACATCAGACCACATATTGCATTGGGCAAATCTGCTGCAAAAGACCTCTTTCAGGTGCTGGAGAGCAAAGATGTCTCTTTGAAGACTAAGGTGCACCTAACCCAAGCCATGGTATTTTCAGTGGCTTCATATACATGTGAGAGCTGGATAGTGAATAAGGAAGACCAAAGAAGAGTTGATGCTTCTGAGTTGGAGTGTTGGTGAAGACTACCAAAAGTACCATCAATTGCTAAAAGAACTAACAAATCTGTCGTGGAAGAAGTGCAGCCAGAATGTCCCTTACAAGCGAGAATGGCCAGACTTTGTCTCATATACTTTGGTCATGTTGTCAGAAGGGACCATTCCCTGGAGAAGGATATCATGCTTGGTAAAGTGGAGGGTCAATAAAGAAGGGGAAGGCCCCCAACGAGATGGATTGCAATGATGGGCTCAGGTATGGCAAGGATCATGAGTCTGGCACAGGACTGAGCACTGTTTTGTTAAGTTGTACATAGGGTCACTATGAGTCAGAGACCATTCGATGGCACCTAACAACAACAATAACAATATTCTTGAAAGTCAGTTGAGTTAAACCTAGGAAGGGTAGGTTCATACTTTTGGCAATATTTAGGGAAGGATATACATGCACTGGGCTGGACCTTCACAGATAACTAACAGTTATGGATAAAAACAACTAAAAAAAAAAAAAAAAGGTAGAATACAAGCTCTACAATAAGAGAATAAACAAAATATCAAGGGAGTACAGAAAAAAAACAACAAACTCAGTGCCTTCGGGTTGATTCTGACTCACAGCCACCCCCACTGCGTTTCTGAGGATGTAAATCTTTACAGAAGTAGGTCACCCCATCCTCCTTCCACAGAGCAGTCGGTGGGTTTGAAATGCTTACCTTCTGGTTACCAGCCAAATGCCTTATCCAATACACCACCAGAGCTCCTTCATGTGACTTTTGAGGGCTGCAAAATTAATTCTACCTGAGGAAAATGATGAAAGTAATATTTGAGCTAATCTACAAGAAGCTAACAGCATGAATTAAGGGATGGGAAAGGACTTTCCAGGCTGGGAGAGAGTCTGCCCAATGATAAGGCAGGGCATGTTTCTAAAATACAGTTTAATTTGACTAGCATCAGGACCTGAGAAAGAGAAGTGAAAGGTCGGACTGGAAAAGGAGATTGCAACTAGATCACACAGAGCCTTGATTGCCATGCTAAGCAATTTGAACTGTCTTAGCAAATGAGCAGCTATTAAAGGACTTTTCACTGAGAATGTGGTAACCTAGTACTTTAGGAAAAATCCTCTTTTGGCAGGACGGGAGATAGAATGATTTGATTAAGGGGGAGGTAGAGGGGAGAGAGTGAGACAGACACATCCATTAGAAGGACATTATAATCACCCAAGAAGGAGGTAATGCAGGCTCACATTTGATGAGTGATGGAAATGGAAACGAACCAAGAGATTGACTGGATTGTGGACTGAATCTCTAATATTATTTTTAGGTGTTACATAGAAAATATCTTATCAGTTTGGGCGGACCAATGTATACCTGCTTCATAGGAAAAAAACAGAAACATCATCTTAGTATGAAACTACTCTCTTGGCATTGTATATTTCCCATATTGTTTTTATATGGAGACTAGGCAGTGTATTTTTTAGCTCAGAACTCCGAAATGAAGACGTTTTATACCAAGGCTGACTCTTCTGTTGAAAAATTTCATTTTTTCTTCATCTAGCTGGTACCCCTCACTGGCCATCAGCCCAGAGGGCTTCATCTTGTGTCTTCAAGGCCCAAGACAATGCTTTCTTTCATTAGCTCAAGACCAATGGTTTGAACTGCTTTTATTTTTTCCTAAAAATAACCTGTATCTGTTTTGCTGTGGTAGGGGGTTTAGGGGTAGAAAGGAAGCCTACACAAGAAGGAAGAATCATAACTCATGCACTGCTAACTCCTATAACAAAGCAAGTGGCAGTCATTGAGTTGCATGACTAGATGGATGGTCAGTTCCAACACAATGGCATGAAGATTTTGAAACAAAACTTAGCCAGTCCCATTTATCTGAAAATAGAGATATTGTTGTAGATGTACCTTTTCATTCAAGACCAGAAATCATTAAAGTAATTTATTCTCATAACACTTCCTTTCCTGGAGGTCTAAATATTTTGAATGTTGCAAAGAACTATTTTTTAAGCTATTATCACTGACTTTTGAAGCATGGTAATTATTTGATTGAAAATGCTGCAGAATCCAGGCTTTCATCATCACAGTACATATGTCTTCTGTGATTCTTCATCCATCAGTATACCTGTTGCCACCGAGTCGATTCTGAGTCATGATAACCCTGTAAGACAGAGTAGAACTGCCCCATAGGGTTTCTAAGACTGTAATCTTTAAGGAAGCAAACTGCCAGTTCTTTCTCCCATGGAGCAGTAGTGAGTTTGAACTGCCAACCTTTCAGTTAGAAGCTGAACACTTAACCACTGCACCAACAGGCCTACCCTCCCATCACTATAGGAGGTTTATTTTGACACATCGCTTAATTTCGCATTATGCCTCCAATGATTCCCTTAAAAGATAGATATCATATAGTTTATCAGCCATCATTGAAGGCTATACTCTAAGTTATTTTGTTCAGAAAACATGGTGAGAGGCATTCCTTCATTTCTCTGTTCTTTGATCATGGCTTTCTCATGGCCAATAGAACATATTGGTACACTGTGATCTAAGTATGATTTGTGACTATCAAAGGGTTTATAATTTTTATGTTTTCAAGACTGATAGACAAGTCAATATTTTACTAGTGGGGAGGTTTACAGAGAGAGACAGTGCATTGCTTAGAGTGTCAAAGAGACTTAGGAATTTAGATTTAAAGGTGAAAGAACCTAATCCAACCATTGGTCTAATACAACCTACAGCTTTTATGCTAAAACTAAGCTGTTAATTCATTTAAATCATTATTGGTTGTTTGAGTCTTATCCTAATATTAGAACGTCTTGCAAATTTTAGCAACAACTATTTTCCCTCTATTAGTTTTGGACACATGGACATTGGAAACAAATGTGTGTGAACATGAGGACTTTTTTTCTATTTCATATCTCCTTCTAAACTACTCTCAGAAGTGGTGGTGCTATGAAAAGTGTAAAGCCTAGGGGAGCAGTGATCTTTGACAATGCAGTGAAAAAGAGATCACTAAATTCTGTATTGATTTACCTACTGATCTTTGATCCACAGGGATGCAGAAAGTGCAGTACATCGTTAGTGGGTGAACTGAATAACACTGCTGGGATACCTATAGGTATGCAGATGAAATTTACAGTTCATACCTCTAAATCATGTCAGAGGAATAGAGCTATGGAAAACAATGTCAGACGTTATGGGAGAAGATATCGCAAATTTTTGAAAAGGAAAAGGTAGTTTTATCTACCATTTTGTCTTGGGTTTGGGAATTTCGCCATTAGAGGGCAAATACAAGCCCTACTTTACATCATAGACTGTCTGGTTAGTTTTTAAAGTAGCCCATTAAAATGGTTAAGCACTCAACTGGTAACCAAAACATTGGCAGTTCAAACCAGGGCTTGGAACAGGTTCGAAAAGGTTCAGTCGTAGCTGACAGAAACAAGGGCACTGAACCCACTGCATAGCAACCAAATATCTTGCAAATCAGATTTTGACCTGAGTAGGAAACAACCAGTGGTACCCCACTCAAAGATAGTGGTCAAATGTAGCACTTTGAATGTGTACCCAATGGGTTATTGGCAGGATTGTGGAGAGCAACATACATTCAAAGTAGCACAGTCGGACACCATCTTTGATGGGGACACAGCTGCCTATTTCCTACTTGGATCAAAATCTGACATGTGCAAGAGATTGGGAAATTTGGTTGCTGGGCAGTACATATCCTATCCTTGTTTCAACTGGCCATGACTGAACCTTTTTGAGCTGTTTCAAAGCCCTGGTTTCAAATCCATACAGTGACCCCTCTGGATATAGGTTTAGCAATCTGCTCTCATAAAGATTACAGCCTAGAAAACCTTATGGGGCAGTTCTACTTTGTCTCATGGGGTCACTCTGAGTCAAAATTGACTCTGCAGCACCTAACAATAACAATTAGATGTTATATTACAAGTATCGGTCTCATAGGTTGGAAACCTAGTATCCAAGTGGTTGCCTGGTTGCTTGTGAAGAGAAAAATTACAAAAGAGGGAGAAAGCTACTTTTGAGAAGGATATAAATGTACAATATTGTAATTATGATGATGGCTTCATGCTTGTATGCACATGCCAAAACTACCAAATACACAATTCAAATTTGTGTAGTTTATTGAATGCTAATTGTACCTAAATAAAGCTGTAAAAGAGAGAGAGGGAGCAAAATCTAAAGTACCATGAATGGTGCCTGCCTCAGAATTGGTGCCTGATATATTTTAGTTTGCTTCTTTCCTTCTTGTCAGTTGTTTTGTTTTGTTTTTCCCCAGGCTTCTCTCCAAGTCTGCTCTCTCAAACACTAGTTAGGGGGCAATGTTTACTTTGTTTTCACTTCCCATATGCTGCTTCTTTCACTGCCAAACCATTGAGTCAGTTCTGACTCATGGTGACCCCCACTGGGTTTCCGTGACTGTAAATCTTTACAGAAGAAGATTGCCCCATCTTCCTTCCCCAGAGCAGTTGGTGGGTTTGAACTGTTGACCTTCTGGTTAGCAGCCAAATGCCTTATGCACTACACCACCGGAGCTCCTTTTCCTTTCACTGAGCAGTGTTAAATATTTATGTTGATTTTTCAGTTAAGCTCTGGAGTTCACATTTACTCTCCTGTGCTTCCTCACTGCCCTTACCTACTATCCATATTATCTGAGAAACTAACCTCAGGAATTCCAGTCTGTTTTATCTGCTTACGGTTACTTGGCTTTACCAAGCAGCTATTTAGGACATCTAAGGCTTTCTGTGTTTAATTTTTTATCCAGTGTCAAAATGATTTTCCTCAACATAATACTTTACTCATGAAAGGGTTGTTTTCTATTAAAATTTAAATTTTGAGAAAATGTTTAACCTCTAATAAATATTCTTAACTTGATACCTTTGGGAAAAAAAATACTAAATGAGAGTTACAAAGTGCCTGGAAAATGAAATATCAGTAAAATGATTCTCAGAGAAGACTGCATTGGTCCTCTTAAATATTTATTTGCCTCCTCTTTTTTTTCCCTTTGCCTTTTCTTGCCTATATTGACCACAAAGACTGATCTCAAAATCAGCCACTACTTGAGGCAATCATGGAGGTCTCACTTTGATTATACTGACCCCACTCTTACTTTTCATTTTAGTTAGACGTTATTGTGTTAGTGAACATAGATGCCAGCTCTATTATTCCTGGCATTTAATCCTCTTACCTAAGTACTCAGCCAGGTCTACTCAGCTAGGTTCATCCATGGCCAGAATGGAGAGAAGGGACAGTGAGGGGTTTGGAGATGTCCTAGGGAGACTGTTGAGGAGAAGGATGATGTAATATGACAAGACTGGTTAGAAAGATACTGCTACAGTGAAGCAAGAGATGAAGGAATGGACTGAGACAAAGGCATTGGCAATAGGGACAAAGAGGGGAGACAAAATCAAGCCATATGGAGAAAATAGAATAAACAGGACAAGGACCTTTGGGATGGTTACTGGGAACATGCATAACAGGGGAGACTGTTAGCTTCCAGATTTCTGATTTACTCACTGATAGATTCACTGTGGTGATGCTTGGTAATAGAGAATATACATGAGGCAGGTTTTAGTAGAATCCCATGAACTCATGCTTAGATACATGGGATTAAAGATACATTTCAAGTATCTAATTGGCATCTAGTAGGTAGCTGACTATAAAGATGTAGAATTTGGAAGAGATAGAGGTTCAAGATAAGGATTTTGGTATCATAAGATTTTAGGTAGTAATTGAGACACAATTTTGTGTGAAGTTACCAAGGAAGTAATATCGAATGAGATAAATGGAAGGAGGTTCTACATGAACCTTGGGGGAACACTAGTCTTTAAAAGGTGATTAGAGAAATGTAACCTTGCAAAGGGGGGACCAAGAGAGAATCACCAGAGAAAGTGGAGAAAAACAAAGAGTAACTGATGTAGTAAAATGTTTCAAAAAATGTGATTTATAATACATTAGTCCTATGAAATGATTCCCTAAATGGAAGTCTTACTCAAAAAGTATATAAATCATAATCTGTAGATTAAGCCCATGAACATGATGTACCCTTTAATTTAGTTAGGTCCTCTTTTGTTTCTTTCAATGTTGTTTTGCTCACCACTATGGGCTTCCTTTCACTTCTGAATCTTGGCCCTAAAGACTTGCTGCCTTCATCCCCAAAATCCTCTAAACTTTATATATACTTTTTCTAGTTCATCTAGTTGTTCTTGGTGGGGATATTGGGCTGAAATAAATTAGTTGGCCATTTCTTGAAGTAAAAAACTCTCTACCTCTCTGTTTAAATAATTAAAATTGTACTGTAAGTGTAGCTCTTTAAATAAACTGTGCACTATAAATCAAAGTCTACCACTCATCCGTCAGTTTGTCACACTGTAGTGGCTTGCATGTTCCTGTAATATTGGAAGACATGACACTGATTTTTCAAATACCAGCAAGATCACCCATATGGACAGATTTCAGGGGAACTTCCAGAGTAAGACAGACTAGAAAGAAGGACATGGCGAGATCTACTTCTGAAAAAAAAAATCACCCACTGAAAACCTTATGAATAGTAAGGAAATATTGTTTAATACAGTGCCAGAAGAGGAGTCCATCAGATTGGAAGGCACTCAAAATACAACTGTGGAGGGCCTGCCTCCTCAAAGTAGAGTCAATGTTAATGACATGGATGAGGTAAAGCTTTCAGGACCTTCAGTTGCTGCTGTAACATGACTCAAAATGAAGAGAAACTGTTGCAAACATCCATTAATAATTGGAAAATGAAATGTATGAAGCACAAATCTAGGAAAACTGGAATTATGAAAAATGAAATGGAACACATAAAGATCAATACTCTAGGTATGAGAGAGATGAAATAGACTGGTATTGGCCATTTTGAATCTGATGGTTCTATGATTTACTATGACAAGAATGTCCAATTGAAGAAGAATGGTGTTGCATTCATGTTAAAAGAATAATTCAAGATCTTTCTTAAAGTATAGTGCTGTCAGTGATAGGATAATATGCATTCATTTAGAAAGAAGACCAGTTAATATAGTTATTCACATTTATACACCAACTACCAAAGCCAAAGTTGAAGAAATAGAAGATTTTTACCAACTTCTGCAGTCTGAAATTGGCCAAACATGCAATCAAGATATTTTGATAATTACTAATGATTGGAATGAAAAAGTTGGGAACAAAGAAGAAGCATCAGTACTTGGAAAATATGGCCTTGATGGTAGACATGACACTGGAGATATCATGGTAGAATTTTGCAAGACCAATGACATATTGATTGCAAATACCTTTTTACAACAACATAAACAATGACTGTACATGTAGACCTCACCAGATAGAATACACAGGAAGCAAATTGACTACATCTGTGGAAACAGACAATTGAGAAGCTCAATATCATCAGTCAGAACAAGGCCAGAGGCTGACTGTGGAACCAGGCTATCAATTTGCATAGGCAAGTTTAAGTTGAAGTAGAAGAAAATCAAAACAAGACCACAAAACCCAAAATGCAACTAATTACATCCCACCTGAATTTAGGGACCATCTGAAGAATAAATCTGATGCATTGAACACTAATGACTGAAGACAAGATGAATTGTGGAATGACATCAAGGACATCACACATGAAGAAAGCAGGTCATTAAAAAGACAGAAAAGGAAAAAAATACCAAAATGGATGTCAGAAGAGGCTGAAACTTGTTCTTAAATGGAGAATAGCCAAAGCTAATGGAAGAAATGATGACGTAAAAGAGCTGAACATATTTCAAAGGGCAGCTTGAGAAGACAAAGTAATATATTATAATGAAAGATAAAAGACCTAGAGTTAGAAAATCAAAAGGGAAGAACATGCTCAGCGTTTTTCAAGCCGGAAGAATTGAAGAAATATTTCAAGCCTCAAGTTGCATCATTGAAGGATTCTATGGGAAAAATATTAAACTACACAGGAAGCATCAAAAGAAGTTAGAAAAAATATACAGAGTCACTGTACCAAAAAGAAAAGTTGATATGCAACTATTTGAGGGGGTAGCATATGATCAAGAGACAACGGTACTGAAGGAAGAAGTCCAAAACTGTACTGAAGGAATTGACAAAACACAGGGTTCCAGGAATTGACAGAACACTCAATGAGATGTTTCAACAACAGATGCAGCATTGGAGGCTCTCACTCATCTATGCCACACAATTTGGAAAGCAGCTACCAAAGAAGAGATCTATAGATGAGCCCATCCCAAAGAAAGATAATCCAACAGAATGTGGAAATTATAGAATAATGTCATTGAAATCACACACAAGAAAGATTTTGCTAAACATAATTCAAAACTGGTTGCAGCAGTACATTGACAGAAATTCAAATCAGATTCAGAATAGGATGTGCAACAAGGGATACCACTGCTGATGTCAGATGGATCCTGACTGAAAGCAAAGAATATTATGTTTGCCTGTGTTTCGTTGACTATACAAAGGCATTCAATTTATGGACCATAACAAATAATGGATAACATTGCAAAGAATGAGAATTCCAGAACACTTATGGTGCTCAAGAGGAATCTATGCATAGACCAAGAGACAGTAATTCAAACAGAACTTGGGCAACTGCATGGCTTGAAATCAGGAAAGGTAGACATCATGGTTGTATCCTTTTGCCATATTTATTCCGTCTGCATGCTGAGCAAATAATCTGAGCAGCTGGACTATGTGAAGAATGTGGCATCAGGATTGGAGGAAGACTCATTAACAACTCTCAGTATGCAGATAATGCAGCCTTGCTTGCTGAAAGTGACCAACACTTGAAGCACTTACTGATGAAGATCAAAGACTAAGCCTTCAGTATAGATTACACATTGGCATAAAGAAAACAAAAATCCTTACAACTGGACCAGTATGCACCAGCATGATAAACAGAGAAAAGATTGAAATTGCCAAGGATTTCATTTTACTTGTATCCATAATCAACACCCATGGAAGCAGCAGTCAAGAAATATGATGAAGGATCGATCTGGGCAAACCTGCTTCAAAAGACCTCTTTAAAGTGCTAAACAGCAAAGATGTCACTTTGAAGACCACGTGGGGCCTGACCCAAGCCATGATATTTTCAATAGTCTTATATGTCTCTGCGAGCTGAACCATGAATAAGGAAGACCACAGAAAATTGATGCATCTGAATTGTGGTATTGGCAAAGAATATTGAATGTACCGAGGATTGCTAGAAGAATGAAAAAATCTATCTTGGAAGAGGCACAGCCAGAATACTCCTTGGAAGTAAGGATGGTGAGACGTGTTTTACATATGTTACATATCAGGAGGGACCAATCCTTGGAGAAGGATATCATGCTTGGTAAAGTGAAAGGTCAGTTAGAGTAGGAGAATAATGTGGAACAAAACTCAAAATCATTAAAAAAAAAAAAAAAAAAAGGGACCAGGTTTTCTTGCCTGATAGAGTCTGGTGAAACCCCTGAAACTATGGCCCATACCTGCCCTTCAGGTCTGGAACTGAACCCACTCCCGTGGCTTCTAGCCCAACAAAAGACAGGCATATGAGCTGAATGTTTACATTAGGTAGATATACTCTGTGGAGAGATCAATCATGGGAGAATAGAAGGGCTGTGTATGCACAGGGAGACAGCTCAGGGGGCAGGAGTGCATGGAGGGAAGGACACACGGAAGAGGTAATTATGGGGAGGAAGTGGGAGAGGAGCTGTTGCATTATGGGAAATTGCAGTCAATGTCATGAGACAAAGTGTATGTGAGCTGCTGTATGGAAAGTGAATTTGCTCTGTAAACTTTCACCCATATCACAATAAAATTTAAAAAAAAAAAAAAAGCTGAAAGGTCAGTGAAAAAAGGGAAACCTTTAACAAAATGCATTGACACAGTGGCTGTGATGATGGACTCAAACATAGCAATGATTGTGAGGATGGCACAGGTCCAGGTAGTGTCTTGTTCTGTTGTACTTAGTGTCACTATGAGTCAGAACTGACTTGAGAGCACCTAACAACAACATAATCAATCAAAGTAATATAATTTGTTGGGAGAGCAAATAATAAATCTATCCAGTTGTCATATACTTGGGTATGTCCTACTTCATTTATATTGTATTTTCAACTTTGAGAAACTATTTAACCTTTTACATATATTCTTAACTTCATATCTTTTTGTCTAACTTCCTATTTTTCCTAGTATTGCCCTACTTTTCTATATCTAAACTTTTTTATTATTATAAATATATATATTTATATTATATATTATATTTATAATACAACATTTACCTGTTAACATTTTTCATGAGTACATTCAGAGGCAGCAATTACATCAGTGACAGTCATGTGCAACCATAGCCAGACCATTACTAAATTTTAAAGCATTTTCTTGTCCATTTAAATTAACTAGATTTAAAATTTTTATCTAAATGTTATTTTCTAGGCCTCAAGGATTTGCCATCAAACCTCTAAAAGTTCCCAATATCTTCCTGGCATTTTTGTCCCATAAACTTGACAAAGAGTTGGCAGTATATATATGACCTTGCATAGATCACTCCCCCTTCATGTTTGATGTTAGCCTTCTCCCTCAGAGCCCAGGCCCTGACAAGTGTCCCCTCTCCATAGGTGTCCCTGAAAATGAAGCCTATGTGCCAGCCCCATTGAAGATTTTTAAGTAACTCCTCATTTCTTTTCCATGACAGACATAAATTCTAAAATTCCTGGCTATTTCCTGGATTCCTCTTCATACAAAGGAAATAGCTACTGGTCCAAAAGACTTGCTTCTTCCTTTAAGTATTATTACAGAAACAAAAATTCAGCATAAAAAGGATTATTTAAATTGCAAGGGAGAACAAAGACTGACTTCTTAGTGTGAGTTGTTATGGTTTATTTATTTAGTTTGTGGTCAGAAAAGTTAGAGGATTCCCAAACAAGAAATTAATCCCTTCTCAGAATCCAGGGCCTAGAATGTCTACCCATTCATTGATCATCCACTGGGTATAATTATTAGCTAAAATAAGTTATAATACCTTTTAGTATAGAGAAGAAAAATCATTATTCACTTATAATTTCCATGTGTTTGTTGTTGTTAATACTATTTATGGCTTTACATGTAGTTGTCCTATCTATACAGTCATATGCTACTCTTAAAAGTAAATACACTTCATTGAGAGAAAATAGTATTATAGTATAATTACGACTACAGAGAAGCCATTTCCTTCAGTTGGTTTTGATGGTACTAAAAATTCTAACCTGCAATGTAGCATAAAGCCCAAGAAGAACCTTTATTCATTAAACCTCAGTGGCTGGAGATCTGCTTCCAGAAAGATTACAGCCAAGAAATCCCTGGGGGCAGTTCTCTTCTATCGCTCGGAGTCCTATGAGTTCAGTGGACTCAGCAGTACCCAACAAAATCAACAGGTACTTGGGCAACTTCTACAAGTTGTTAAAGGTTTCCCCTGGTCTCTAAACAAGGGGAAAGGGGGCTTTTAATCAAATTAGTTGGAGAGATGTTGATTTTTGCAAAGTTAAACAGCTTTGATGCAAGACTTCTCACAGTCTTTAACATGCTAATGTGTGTTGAGTCACTGAAGAAGATTACCACATACTGCAATCTCAAACATACTTCAAACACTTTTTTAGCACATGTTTCAGGAACAGAGTTTTGAAAGGCATTAGAGTTGGAAATACAACTCTAGAATATGACTTGCATTAAATCTGTAGGCTCCTTGAAGCACAGGAAAGTGAGTACTTGCTTGGTAGGACCCATATCTTTTGGTTTTTGATGCTCTAAGGTGGCTCTTTGGGACAGCTGGCAGCTCCCCAGGTTATCTCAAAAGCTGCCCAAACAGTAGAGTTTTTGCTTACCTGTTTCCTGAAACCTCCGGTAAATTAAACAGATGTTCTGAGATTGAGGGATCATAATAAGGAAAGCTTCCACAGCCATAAGCAAAGTTTAACTTCTGCGATACAAACAAATATTTAGAAAAATTCCTTTCAGATGATGTTGGTATCAAAAGAACAGCAGTTTAATTAAAGGATTTTCCTAAGTCCTGTTTAAAAATGTCTTCATATGAGCAAAACTTCACTTCAACACCTTTGAAAAGAAAATATTGTAAATGATTACTCTTTCTTTCTTTATTTATTCATTCATTCATTCATTCATTCATTCATTTATTTATTTGTGATTTGGGTGAAGATTTACAGAGTTACCCTATCTTCTTAAACTGAGTTATACAAAACCCAATTTAGCAATTCCTTGGTGGCTCGGTCATTTTGTCAACTCCAGCTGCCATCATGTCAATTCCAACTCGTATTGATACCATATATGTCAGAGTAGAACTGTGTTGCATAAAATTTTATTTTTTTTCCTTTGATTTATTTAATTTGTTGTTGGAAATATACACATACATCAATTCAACTGTTTTCTACATGTACAATTTAGTAATGTTGTTTACTTTCTTCTAGTTGAGCAAACATAAGGTTTTCATTGATTGGTTTTTATGAAGTACATCATCAGGACTTTCTATAATAAATTAGATCCATGTCCAGATTGGCTAGTAGTTCTGGCTATTAAAGTTAAGTCATATTCTATAAAAACGGCAGTCAATCTCTTTAGTGTTTCATCTTAAGCATTTTGCTTTTTCATTTTCTTTATGATAACCCATAAAAAAATTATCTTTCCAGTCCCTTGATTATATTTTTTAAAAAAAAGTATGTTGATTTTTTTTTCAATTTCTTTTTGTATTTTGTGTGAAAGTTTACCAAGCAAATTAATTTTCCATTGAACAGTTTATATGCATGTTGTTTACATTGTTTGTAATCCCCTCAGTGTAACAATACTCTTCCCATTTGTTCCAGATTTTTGATGATAATAATCCCTTTCTTCTAATTGGGTTCCTTTGTTTAAAGTACCCCAGAACACTATAATATAATAGTTTATGGGAAGTTGTCTTTTTTAGGAAGGTGGATGGAAGCCTCCTTCACACTTTAAGAGTTCCAGAGTGTTAGTATAGTGGTGTCAATGGGTCATTTCCATACAATGGAGCTAATCCCCACAACCAAACTCGTCAGTCATTTTTCTGTGTGTTAATGTCACAACTCAGTTGAAAAAGCTGGGAAAGCTCCAATCTTTGGCTTAAGTGCAAAGTCCTGCTGATGAGCCAACTTTGTCTATGCCTCCGGCACATTGTCTGAGCTTGATTACCGGGTAAAAAGAACCATTGTATCAGAAAATGTTAACGTATCAACACAGGAAAGGACAGTAAAGTACAGACCAATGAGGGGTCATCTTTCCTTTGTACTGGATTTGGTTTCTGAATTCTTTCCTGGGAAAGAGTTCCGGCTGTGACTTTTCCCTTGCCAGCTCTGTGGATAACATCTTTGCGTCCCCATCCACTGCTTCCCGTCTCTTACATTTACAACAGAACACATTATGTTTTCTATTATGCAAACTTATGCACTTGGGGCCACCCCTGCACCAGACTGGAAACTGGAGTCAGGAACAGGGTTGTGTCTGCACAGCTATTTATTAAGCAAGAATGCAAGCCCTTTGAATAGGTTCTGTGACTTTTTCTAATAAGGTTCAACCAAACAACTTTCTTTTTCCCTGAAATGTTACTATGTGCAAATCACAGGTTATTCATTCTTGCCTTCATTCAGTCATCCATCAAGATTATATTAGGGACCAGACATTGTGACTTAGTCATCAGGGAATCCTCATTACTTAGGGCAGTGTCGAGAGGCAAAAAGATCCTTGAGAATTAGATGATTGAATGAATGAATAATCTATGTTTTGCTCTTTGTAGCTTCTTTGGGGGAGAAATAAATAAATAAATAACCAGTTGACATCATTCTTGTATGAGTAATAGGTGAAAGATCGGAAGAAAAAAGGAACTGACAGTAACTTGTCTGATACAGATACAAATAGTTTGTCTCATGCAAAATCCAAAATCTGTGTCCCTCTCTTATCTTTGCCCAGATTTACAGAGTGCCAGAGTAATTCTTAACTAGTTCCCATTCATTCGTCAGCACTTGTTGAATGTGTGCAGTGTCGGGCGCAAAGGAAAGTAGGCATCGCAGAGGCTGAAGTACTAGGAGAGAGCGTGAATAGATGAAGGCTCATGCCTCAACTGGGTGGCAGCCACTGCAGACCTGGCACTATTAGGTTCCTTTGCACCTTAAGCTTCTCTGATCCTGCCCTTGCTATGTGTAATTTTCTTGCAGGTGTGCAGAATTCAGTCCTTTATCAAATTTATTTAGAAATGTTGGGGAGAAGCAGGCTTAGTAAGGCAGAATCGCATAGCACTTGTTGTTTGTTGCTGACTAGAGATTATACTAGATATCGTAATATTCAGTTTTGGGCCTTACATTTTGTGTGATCTCGTTGCCAATGCCCAAAGAACAAGAACAGGGATGGATTACCCACAAGCAAGGCAAGCACAGGCTTATTTGTGCTTACTCACTAATCTGTAGTGAACAATTTCACATGAGGTGAAAAATATGTGAAACTGAACTACAGATTAGTAACTAAGCACAAGTAAGCCTGTGTTTACCTTGCTTACTGGGTACTTTGTCCTTGTCAGGGATTGTAAATTTGAAAAGAGGCTTTGATTCTGTAGAAAGGTGTTGTGGGCTTGGAAGAGAGACAAATGCTAGCCATACCTAGAAGTAGAATCTTTCATGTGAAAAAAATGTAAAATTGTTCACTACAGATTAGTAACTAAGCACAAGTAAGCCAGTGCTTACCTTCCTTATTGGGTAATCCACCCCTAACAAGAATATCAGTTCATAAAGCTTGCCTTTTGTAGCTACTGGAACCCTGATGGCACGTTGGTTAAAGCACTTAACTACTAATTGAAAGTTCAGCTGTTGGAACTCACCAGCTACTCAACAGGAGAAGGATGAGGCAGTCTGCTTCCATAACGATTTACAGCAATGGGGAAACTCTACTCTATCCAGTAGGCTCTGCTACGTCAGAATTGACAGCAATGGGTGTTTGCTTTGTGGCTACAGGTGACTGCCTAAGTCATCTTATCCTATTTGTAGCAGCAAGCACAATGATACATTTAATGATCATTACTATCATCTGGTTAAAAGTTCACAAAGTATTTTCACATATGTGCACTCATGAACTCATATTACAAGTCATCCCTGAGGTCAGTAATCAATTAAATTGTTGATAATAATTATTAATAGCAATTACTAATACAGCAATCTCAAAACTCACTGCCATCAAGTCATTTGCGACTCACAGTGGCCCCCATTGGGTTTCTGAGGCTGTAAATCTTTATGGAAGTAGATTGCCTCATCTTCCTTCCTTGGAGTAGCTGGGGTTTGAACTGCCCACCCTCTGGTTAGGAGTCAAATAAATGCCTTAGGCAATGGGCTACCAGAGCTCCTTTTTTGTTATGTTATGTTAACATAACAAATTAATAGTTAACAATTAATAGTTAACCATTATTAGCAAACAAGTAAACCTCACTTTCTACTAGTTTGAGACATTTGTTGTTGTTGTTATGTGCCATCTAGTCAGACCCGACTCCTAGCGACCCCTCCTTGGGTTTCTGAGGCGATATCACTACAGAAGTAGATTGCTCAACCTTCCTTCTGAGGAGTGGCTGGTGGGTTTGAACCGCCAGCCCTCTGGTTAGCAGTCAAATGCCTTAGGCACTACACTACCAGAGCTTGTTAAGTAATATCAAACTTTAATTCTTCAAATGCTTTAAGTTTTCAAAGTCATCCACAAATTTCTGCTCCTTTCCCATTATAAACCTGAATTTTTTATTTTTGAGTGTTTGAGTTTTATTTGCAAAAGTTTTGGTTTCTGGACACATACACACACAAAAACAATCTGGATATATTCTTTCCACTCAAAAACTCACTGCTATTGAGTCAGATCTAGCTCATAGTGACCCCTCGTTGGGTTTCCAAGGCAGTATCACTATGGAAGTATCGCCTGATCTTCCTTACAAGGAGTGGCTGGTGGGTTTGCACCACTAGCCTTTTGGTTAGCAGTCAAATGCCTTAGGCACTATGCTACCAGAGCTCACTATTCTTTCCACAGTATTTCAAATTCCATAAAATGATGTTTTACCACTGTGGACACAAAGTCTAATATTTTGTTAACCAAAGTTACATTAACCTGTCTGTTTGAAAAAAAAAAAAAAGTTGAATGCCACATCTTAATAATTTTGCTCCTGCAAAGCAAACCATCTGATTAGAAATGTATCTTCAGAACATGTTGCCTTTCATATTACGTGGTACTGTTTGGAGTTGACTCAAGAGGCATGTGACTCTAAGGACTAACTCTATATTATCTAGAAGTGCTTAAAGGGTCATTAATCTATAGTGTTTTTTGTTTTTGTTTTTTATGTGTTTAGTGCCAGTGGTGTTGTCTTTGTGTTTGTGTAGGTCATTATTGTACATGTTTTAACCTCATTCTTGGCTAAATTTTAGGACACATGTTTTTCTTTCTTTTTTTGTGCCGTTCTCATCTTATGTTACCTGTTCCTTCTGGAGCAAGGCCATGTTTAAATAACACTGAAACAAATAAATAATGTAGTATGATAGCAAACCAGTCAGTGATTTCCATTGTAAACAAAATGTCAGACTCTGTATTCCACTGGGAATATCTTAAAAACCATTTTGAAAGCTCTTTTTGAACCTCAAAAACATAAACATATGTAAACCTTTTATAGTGTTTCTGGGCCGGGAGGAAAATATTATCACAAAATCATTGTGACTGATTGATTAGTCCAAGGGACTAGTGAACCATGTGAACCTAAGCCTATATGACCATGAGACCAGAAGAACTAGATGGTGCCCGGCTACCACTGTCAACCATTCACAAAGGGATCGGTGCAGGAAATCCTGGATAGAGTAAGAGAACAATGTGAAACAAAATTCAAAATCATAAAAAAGATTAGGTTTACTGGTCTGATAGAGCCTGATGAGACCCCTGAGACTATGGCCCCTAGTTACCCTTCAGGCCTAGAATTGAACTCACTTCCATGGCTTCCAGCCAAACAGTAGACAGGTATATAGGGTGAACATTTACATCATGTAGATATACACTCCTTAGAATATCAAGCATGAGAGAACAGAAGGGCAGTTTCTGCACAGGGAAATAGCTCAGGGGGCAGGAATACATAGGAAAGGACGTAGGGAAGAGGTAACTATAGAGAAGAAGTAGGAAGAGAGCTATTACATTGTGGAGAATTACAGCCAGTGTCATGAAACAAAATGTGTATGAACTGATGTATGGAGAACTAATTTGCTGTGTAAACCTTCACCCAAATCACAATAAAAATTTAAAATTAAAAAAAAAAAAACATTGTGACTGGCTACCTAGGTGAGGCCAGATACAGTCTCCCTCTAGACTCACCTTTATCTCACTCTCAGTCCTATAACGAGTCTGAAACCAAAGATCAGGCTGGAAGATCACTATGATTAAGGCAGTTACTTAGGCCACGTGAAAAGTGAGGTGAGTACTTGTGTGAAGTGGGGGAGACTAGAGATTCTGGTTGAAAGATACTTCTGGATACTTCCAGTTTTTATGCTATAATTTATCAAATATATCTCTTGAGGTATTTAATCACTTAATCATTTTTTAAGAAGCTATTTCTGTAATACTCTTGGTCTATTTGTTTTATTCTATAATTCCTTGTTTTGGGCCTTGAATTCCAAATTTCACTACAATTTTTTCTTTTTTACTTGATTAACTTTATACACTAAGTCTTGAAACTGTGACACCTAATTGTACCTCATTTTCTTGATTTTCTAGAGACTAGTTTCTTGACCTATGGATCTATGTCAGTAAAGTTATTATTCCCACAATTGGAATTTGACTTTTCTTCTTTGATAAATTTGCTTGTAAGGATCCTGCCAATCCTGAGATTCACTCATAAGTTCCCTCACTTTTCAAATATTCAGTGACTTCTCTATGTAAGCCCTATGCTGAGAACTATATGTACAATGAGAAAGAAGAGGATTCCTCACTCAGAGGAGTTAACAGTCTAGTAGATACTCAAGAATAAGCAAATGACAGAAGGTAGAATCCTTCCTGTGATCTGAGCATCTGTAGGGTACACTGGGGCACACAAGTCAGTTCTCCATGAGGTATGTTGTTGTTGTTGTTGTTGTTATGTGCCTTCGAGTCAGACCTGACTCATAGCAACCCCTCCTTGGGTTTCCAAGGCAGTTACCACTACGGAGGTAGATTGTAAGGATAGGTAAGGAAAAGCTTCATAGATGAGATAATAATGCAGTCGAGTTTTACAAGACAAGTAGGTAAATGAAGGAGCAGGGTAGGGGCTTAAAAGAGCAGTTTGGGCAGCAGGAACATGAAAGAACATAAGTAGTTTGGGGATTGGAAAGTAGTTCTGTGGCTTAAGTGTAAGGTGTGAAGGAAGGGTGAGAGGTGACTAAGGACAGAGAGTGGAAAGGGCTTAGAATGTCATGATAAGAAGTTTGAACACAAACCCTTAGGTAGTGGGACCTGCTAAAGGATATGATCTCATTTGCCAAAGAAATCTATTTTAATAAAGTAAGTGGTACCTGTAAGATTACCTCCAAGAATGGTGAGTCATCTTTTAAGGCCACAAACAAATGTGGTGAAGGGTATACAATCAGGGATGGCAGCTTATATTACTCTCTAAAATGAGATTTCTTTCCTTCTTTGAATTTTGTGTTGATGTACTGCTTTTCCATTCCAGTTCCCCTGATATTTCCTTTTTCTTTTCATTCCCTGAGAGTCTTGGCAGCACAGCTGGTAAAGCTCTCAGCTACTAACTGGAAAGTTGGCAGTTCAAACCCACCAGTGGCTTTGTGTAAGAAAGATATGACAGTCAGCTTCTGTAAGGAGTTTCAGCTTTGGAAACTCTGTAGGGGTAGTTCTCCTAAGTCCTATAGGGTTGCTGTTGGTCTGAATCAACTCAACAGCAACAGAGTTGCTTGTTTTCATCCCCTGCATCTTTCTCTCTAGAGCAGATGTTACATGTCAGGTTCTCCGAACACTTTTTGTGGACACTGGCCTTGTTTTCAGTTCCTTTTGCTGATTGCTCCCTACAGAGGGATAGTACATTATTTTTGTAGTCCAAGCTTCATATTGGTGACAAGCTTGCCAATTAGGGAAAGGTTTCCCAGAGTAACGAGGACTACTTTCATTCCCACTGAAAAACCAATGGCCAACAAGTTGATTCTGACTCACGGCGACCTCATATGTGTCAGAGTAGGACTGTGTTCCATAGGATTTAAATGGCTAACTTTTGAAAATAGATCACCAGGCCTTTCTTCCTAGGCACCCCTGGGTGGACTTGAACCTCCAATCTTTAGGTTAGCAACTAAGCATATTAACAGTTGCACCAATCAGAGACTCCTCATTCCAGTAAGGATTTGAATTCCGGTGGCTTTTTCAGTTCAAATTTTATCATTAGGTTCTGCTATTCTCAGGATGTTTCAAATTGGTAGAAAAAGAGAAGAACTGAGTAAATCTTTCAAAATCATTCACTTTTAGCTTTATTGTGGGCAGCATAATGAGAATTTGGGTTCCTGCAATACCAAAATAAAGACTGTTCTAATGAGTCACTCAGTATATAGCACTTGTCAGAGATCTTATTCAAGCAGAGGTATCCCCAGAACTAGGTAAGCTCCAGAAATTAAAGTTAATATTTCATTTTGTCTTGAACTGTCAGTTGTTTGTGGTTTAATGGTAACGGCCTAGACAACCTGAGCCTTTTTCCAATTTACCAATCTGACCCTCCTTGGCGCTCCCAAGAGATGTTATTAATGGCCAGTGAGCTGGTACATACACATGATAAAGATATTTTTTCTGGATCATTAGCATACTTTCAAAACAATTGTTTATTTAATCTTATAAACCATTAGCATACTCTGTCTTCTAGTCCCCTTCACTAAATGCACTCCTAGATGGAGACATATAGCTACAGGGTTTTGTTTTTTCCAATTATGGTGAAAATATACAGAAATATTCAACAAAATATTCACCACTACAACTTCCACATTTATAATTCAATGACATTGGTTACATTTTCTATATTTTCATGGCTGTCCCACCAGTATTGCTATCCTTTTACAAAATATTCCAGCACTGTTAACATAAACTCAGTATCCCTGGTAACTACTACTAATCTTTGGTTTCTATGTATTTGCTTATTTCTTACAAGTGAGATCATACAGTATTCATCCTTTTGTAACTGACTTATTTCACTCAGCATACTCTTTTTAAGATTTATCCATGTTGTAAGATTCATCAGAACTTCCTTTCTTTTTATGGCTGCATAATATTTCATTGTGTATATTATATACCACTTTTTGTTTACCCATTGATCTGTTAGTGGATATTTCTCTTGTTTTCATTTTCTATTAGTAAATTTTATTTTGTTTTATTTTTGTTGTGCTTTGGGTGCAAATTTACAGTGCAAACTTGTTTTACACTCAACAGTTCATGTACATCTGGTTTCATGCCCCTGATTACTATCCTCAGCTATAAAACTGGAAACTTTTGTTTCCATTTTCAAGCTATTGTGTAAAGTTACCTACAGTTTTTGTATTTTTCTAGGATATGCCTCTGTAGGGAAAAAAAACTTCAAAGCCCAGTTTTCAGTTTGTGGGGCTATTACAACTGTCCATTATAATGAAAGCTGTCTAAATGGAAGTGCCGGGAATCAGAGTCTAGTTCCAACCATGATATTGACCATCCTGAGGTGGTCTAAACTAGAATAGTCATAAGATCTGTTGACCTCTAAAATGACCTGTAGTGTTAGTCGGTTCTTTACACTGTTCTGACACATAGAAACCATGTTAAACTGGAGAAATCACTTTTAAAACAGTACAAATCTACTGGTTTAAGTATTAGTCCTTACACATCTCATCATTGGTAGTGTTAATCTTTTAATTAAAATCTGTCTAATCCAATCCAAGAGTGTTATACAATGAACATGTTAAACTGTTAATAAATGTTAAAATACCTTACTGCACAATGAACATCTATTAGGATTAAACTGCTCTATATTTTTTGTTCTTTTGTTATTGAAAGAACTTGTTGTCCTGATCCCTTCAAACATTGATTAGTACTTTTTTGTATAGTAATTCATGCACACTCAACTTTTGAATTCTTTCGTCTTCTGGCATCTGGGTCTTTATTTTCTGTGTGTATCTGTAGTTCATAAAAGAAATGGGAGCTGTGGCGGTTATCAGCTTAATGTAATCAGTACATGAGGCAGAAGTAGAAAATCCATCCAGACCCCAATATAGTTTGAAGGGCGTGGGTCATAAAAATGATTAATTTAGCTAAATAAGTTTGTAACTTTAAATCAGCCCTTTCCATTATGCTGCAGAACTATACTCTGAAGCCTACCCCAGAAAGGCAATGCAGAAAGAGAGAAAGTGAGCGTTCTCCAAAATGCTTTGCCTACTCTGCTTCTGTGTAGACAGCTTGTATAGCAAAAACGTTAGCGACTACCTGAACAAAAATGAAGACAGCACCCTAACAAATTGCTACTCTTCTGTTCTCTATATCTTACAGGGATTGACCTTCATCTTCGTTACTAAGAAACTTTGAATGTTGCTGTTGTTCATTGTCACCGAGTTGTCTCTGACTTCCAGAGATCTTATGCGTAACAAAGCGCAAGGTTGCCCAGTCCTGTCCCATCTTCATGATGGTTGGTGTGTTGAGTCCATTGCTGCCACTGTTGGGTCAGTCCATCTCATTGAGAATTTCCCTTGTTTTCATCAGCCCTCTACTTTCCCATGTATGATGGCCTTTTCTGTTGATTGGTCCTTCCTAATGATAAGTCCAAATTAAGCAAGTTGAAGTCTTGCCACCATTTTATCCTCTGAGGAACATTCTACTTGTATTTCTTCTAAGACTGACTTGTTTGGTCTTTGAACAGTCCATGATATAGTCAAAATTCTTTGCCAGCACCACAGCTCAAATGGATCAATTCTTCTTCTGTCTTCCATTTTCACTATTCAATTTTTACATGCACATGAAGTGATTGAAAAGACCATAACTTGAGTCAGGCGCACCTTAGTCATCAAAGTGAGATCTTTGTTGTTGTTAGGTGCCTTGGAGTAGGTGCCAACTCAGAGTACCCCTTTGTACAACAGAATAAAATGCTGCCCGGTCCTGCGCCATCCTCCAAATCTCTGCTGTGCTTGAGCCCATCATTGCAGCCACTGTATCATGCCATGTTGAGGGTCTTCTCCTTTTTTGATGACCCCTTACTTTACCAATCATGATATCCTTCTCCACACTGGTCCCCTTCTGATAACATGACCAAAGTACATGAGATAAAATCTGGCCTTTCTTGCTTCTAAGGAACATTTCGGCTATACTTTTCTTCCCAAGTAGATTAGATCCTTTTTCTGGAAGTTCATGGTATTTTTAGTATTCTTTACCAGCAACACAATTCAAATACATCAATTGTTCTGCAGTCTTCCTTATTCATTGTCTAGCTTCCACATGCATATGAACCTATTGAAAATGCCATGGCTTAGGTTATGTGCACCTTCATCTTCAAAGTGACATCTTTGCTCTTTAACACTTTAAAAAGGTCATTTGAATCAGATTTGCCAAGTCTTATTCCTTGACTGCTGCTTCCATGGGCATTGATTGTGGATCCAAGCAAAATGAAATCCCTGACAACTTCAGTGTTTTCTCCATTTATCACGGTATTCCTTATAGGTCCACTTGTGTAGATTTTTATTTTCTTTATGTTGACATGTAGTCCATACTGAAGGCTGTAGTCTTTTATCTTCATCAGTAAGTGCTTCAAGTCATCTTCACTTTCAGCAAGCAAAGTTGTGTTATCTGCATATTGCAGGTTGTTAGTGAATCTTCCTCCAATCCTGATACAGTATTGTTCTTCATGTAGTCCAGCTTCTCGTATTATTTGATCAGCATACAGATTGAATAAGTATGGTGAAAGGATACAACCTTAACACACACCTTTCTGATTTTAAACTATGTAGTATCCCTTTATTCTGTTCCACTGACTGCCTCTTAGTCTATGGATAATTTCTTCATGAGCACAATTAAGTGTTCTAGAATTCCCATCCTTCAAAATGTTATCCATAATTTGTTATGATCCACACAGTCAAATGTCTTAGCATAGTCAATTAAACCTCTTGAATTTCTGCCAAGATCCATCTGATATCAGCAATGATAGCCCTCATTCCCACTCGAATTTCTGGCAGTTCCCTGTCAGTCCGCTGCTGCAACCATTTTTGAATTATCTTCAGCAAAATTTTACTTGTGTGTGATATTAATGTTATTATACAATAACTTCTACATTCTCTTGGATCACCTTTCTTTGGAATGGCCACAAATATGGATCTTTTCTATTTGGTTGGCTAGGAAGCTGTCTTCCAAATTTCTTGGCATTAATGAGTGAGCGACTCCAGCACTGCATAAGTTTGTTGAAAAATCTCAGTTGGTATTCTGTCAATTCCTAGAGTCTTACGTTTCACCAATTCCTTCAGTGCAGCTTGTACTTCTCAGAAGTATCTATACTCAACTCTGACTGCCGTTGAGTTGGATCTGACTCTCAGCAACCCCTCCTTGGGTTTCTGAGGCAGTATCACTATGGAAGTAGATTGCCTAATCTTCCTCCCAAGGAGTGGCTGATGGGTTTGAACTTCCAGCCTTTGGTTAGCAGTCAAATGCCTTAGGCACTAGGCCACCAGAGCTCCCGGAAGTATCTATAGGTACGTGTAAATAGAAATATGTGTGTGCAGGCACGTATATTCATTGAAGACACAAATCTGGATATACCACAGAAATAACTAAAGGCTTTCCAAGATTGATTTTCTGGGTTTGAAGGCTTCAGACCATAGTCTCATGGGTCTCTTCTGTCAACTGATATAACATTACTGTGTTGTTAGGTGCTGTGGAGTTGGCTCAGACTTATAGTGACCCTATGTGTGGTAGTTAAGGTTGTGTGTCAACTTGGCTGGGCCCAGTTGAGTGGCCAGGCAGCTGGATGTAGTTATTCCTCATAGTGAGATTGGTAATTAACTGCATGGTGGAATCTACTGGAGCGAGTAGCCGCTTTAGGGATGTGGGCTGCTTCCAATATATAAGAAGCAACTTTGAGGAAGGTCTTGTAACTTATGGCATGATTGAATCCTGTATATAGCCAAGTAGTTGTTCAGCAGGCTGCCATGTTGTCTGCCAATCTTGGAACTGTTAAGGAGACGTGAATCAATGGCCTGGTGAGTGGTTTGGTAATATCAAGACTGTGCCTTTTTACTTGTTGACTTTGGGTTTGTAAGCCTCAGCAGCCAGCCACTGCCTGAGTGAAGAAAAGCCTCCAGATTCAGTGGGCTGGGAGCAGGAGGCAGAGCTGAAGCCCAAGGTCGAGGAGCTTTCACCCAGCCCTTAGAGCCCAGCACTGTGAACTTGGACTTCAAGCCTCTAAAATTGTAAGAAAGTAAACTTCTGCTTGTTGAAGCCATCCCATTTGTGGCACATTCCTATCAGAGCACTACTAGATAACCAAAACACTATGTACAACAGAACAAAACACTGCCCAGTCGTGTGCCAGCCACACAATCCTTGCCATCTGCAGCCACTGTGTCAATCTATTTCCTTGAGGTTCTTCCCCTTTTTCACTGACCCTCCACTTTGCCAAGCATGATATCCTTCTCCTGGGAATGATCCCTTCTGACAACATGACCAAAGTAGGTGAGACAAAGTCTGACTATTCTCACTTCTAAGGAGCATTCTGCCTACACTTCTTCCAGGACAGATTTGTTAGTTCCTCTGGCAGTCCACAGTACTTTCGGTATTCTTCGCCAACACCATAACACAAAAGCATCAACTGTTGTCCAGTCTTCCTTATTCATTGTCCAGCTTTCACATGCATATGAGGCAATTGAAAATACCACGGATTGGGTTAGGTACACTTTAGTCTTCAAAGAGACATCTTTGCTCTTCAGCACTTGAAAGAGGTCTTTTGCATCAGATTTTCCCAGTGTAATATGTCATCTGATTTCATGACTGCTGTTTCCATTGGATTGATTGTGGAACCAAGTAATATGAAATCTTTGACAACTTCAGTCTTTTCTCCATTTATCATGATGCTGCTTATTGGTCCAGTTGTGAGGATTTTGTTTTCTTGATGTTGAGGTGTAATCTGTACTGCAGACTATAGTCTTCAGTCTTCATCAGTAAGTGCTTCAAGTCATCTTCTCTTTCAGTATGTGAGGTTGTGTCATCTGCATATTGCAGGTTGTTAATGAGTCTTCCACCAATCCTGATGTTGTGTTCTTCTTCATATAGTCCAGCTTCTCAGATTATTTGTTTAGCATACAGATTGAATAATTATGGTGAAAGGATACAACCTTGACACACTCCTTTCTTGATTTTGAACCATGCAGTATCCTGTTGTTCTGTTAGAATGACAGCCTCCTTCCTGGTCTATGTACAGGTTCCTCATGAGCACAATTAAGTGTTCCTGAATTCCCATTCTTCTCAGTGTTATCCATAATTTTTTATGATCCACATAGTCAAATGCTTTTGCATAGTCAAGAAAACACCTTTCTAGTATTCTTTGCTTTCAGCCAAGATCCATCTGACATCAGCTGTGATATCCCTCGTTCCACGTCCTTTTCTGAATCCAGCTTGCATTTCTAGAAGTTTCCTGTCAATATACTGCTGCAACCCTTTTTGAAACATCTTCAGCAAGATTTTACTTTCATGTGATATTAATGATGTTGTTAGGTAATTTTCACATTCTCTTGGATCACCTTTCTTTGGAATGGGTACAGATATGGACCTCTTTCAGTCAGTTGTTCAGGCAGCGGTCTTCCAAAACCCTTAGCATGAGTAAGTGCCTCCAGCATGGTATCCATTTGTTTAAACATCTCAATACGTATTCCATCAATTTCTGGAGCCTTGTTCTTTGCCAATTCCTTCAGTGCAACTTCAACTTCTTCCTTCAATACCATTGGTTCTTGATCATATGCTACCTCCTAAAATAGATGAACATCGACCAATTCTATTTGGTGCAGTGACTCTGTATTCCTTCCACCTTGTTTTCATGTTTCCTGCAACATTCAATATTTTTGACATGATATAGTTCACAAAAATCACGATCTGCATCCTAGTGACATGAGTAGAATCAGGTTTAAAAGCTTGCAAGTGAAAGACTGGATAGAATAGAAGAAAAATGTGGAACAAACCTGAAAATCGTAAAAATAGACAAGTCTTCCTGGCATGATAGATACTGGCGAGACCCCCAAAACTATGGCCCCTAGTCACCCTTCAGGCCTGAAATTGAACTCACTCCTGTGGCTCCAGCCAAACAATACACAAGTGTATAAGGAGATCATTTAGGTATACTCCTTAGAACAATCAGCCATGAGAGATCAACCAAGGGAGATCAGAAGGGCAGTATTTGCACAGGGAGATAGCTCAGAGGGCAGGAATGCATAGGAAAGAAGGACACAGGGGAAAAGTCACCACAGGGAGGAAGTGGGAAGAGAGTTGTTTTATTATGGGGATTCCAGTCAGTGTCATGAAACAAAATGTGTATTAACTATTGAATGGAAAATGAATTTACTTTGTAAGCTTCTACCCAAATCACAATTTAAACAAACAAACAAACAAACAAACTTGTCAGAGGCTATCTAAGACACAGCTATGGGTCTCTACTCCCCAGGAGCAAAACAAGAAGGTAACCAAAAACTTAAAGAAGAAACAAGTCTGCATTACCTACAACCTCCTCTACCCTGAGATCTGAAGAACTAGATGGTACCTGTCTACCACCATTGACCATTCTGACTGGGGTCACAATCTATGGTCCAGACAGAATGGGAGAAAAATGTGGAGCAGAACTCTAATTCTTATCTGGAAAAAAAAAAAAAAAAAAAAAAGCTAAACAAACTTGAACAGTAGAGAACACAGGAGCAGCCTGAGACACTCTTTAAACCTAGAACAGAGCTTGTTCCCTGAGATCACTTTTTAGCAAAATAGCAGAGTGGCACACAAAATAAAAAACGTTACCTTTAAGATTGGTGCCTTGCTTGAAAACTATCAGTATGAGACCAAAGGGTCAGCAAGTACTCAAAAGCAGAGAAGAGAAGAGAGGGGGTGGGGAGACTAGAATACTGGAAATGGAACACAATTAAAGAGAATGATGAAAAATTGTGATTAATGTAACTAATATTGCTGAACAATTTGTGTGGAAATTGTCAAATTAGAAACCTAACTTGCTGTGTAAACCTTCACCAAACACTCAATAAAATGTTATTAAAAAAAAAAAAAAAAAACTGAAAGGAAATCCCTAATCCCTGCACCTTTGTTGGATATCTGTTCCTTTGTTTCTAAAGTTCTTTCCTACTCTATTCTGAGATTCTGAAGAACATCATCCTGTTACCTCCCTTGAGGTCTGGGGACATCCACGAATCTGCCATGCAAATTGCTTTACAACGATTTAATGATTGAGAAGCAAATGGACTTTTTCTATGGCCATTTCCTGTAAGTCTTGTGTTTTATTTAGGTTTTCGATCATATTTCTGATTATTTCATAATAAAACCAGTCAGAACCTCCTAAAGAAAAATATATACACACATATATTTGCAGTAGAATAAGAAGCACAATTTGGTAGGATGGCTTATGGACTCCTTTTCATCCTCTCTCCAGTACATACTCACCTCTACCTGGCTCTCAACAAGATTCCTCAGTCCCTGTAAACCCATGGCCCACACTGCCCTCTAATATAGTGCTTTGCTGTATGTGGAGTAAAGTCTTAATCATATTATCACTCTTGGTATTTTCCAGTAGAATAAATTTGTGCTTATCTACTCATATTTTTTCAGTTTCTTTAAAAATAACTGAGAGGCTTAGAATGTTTTGCATTAGACCTCTTTCGTGTCCCAAGCCTTCTTTGGAAGAAAAGAGAAAGAATCCTTTGATGTAAATCTTTTTTTATATAATCCTTTTCTAATATTAATCTTATTCACTCTGTGTCAATCTTTAATCACCATTAGCGCTTTAATCTGACCACGTATGGGATTTGGGGAAGGAGTGCTTTGCTACCACAGTAATGTGACTTTGGTTGCATGACTTACAGTTTACCCTTTCAAACAAATAGTTAGGCCCTCACTTTTCCAGGTCTAGGATGTAGACTTTAAATCCTTAAGTCATCAAGATATACTACTAAAATATATGTTGTTACACCGTGAGCTGTTGGTGGTCACCACAAGACATTTTTACATTTATGTTACACCTTTATTAGTTGTAGTTGTAGTAGCAGTGTTAGTAGTATCATTATAATATATTTTTTCTATGGTGATTTATCATTTATCAAAGAGCCTCCTCTAACTAGCCAGTAACATTCTTAATTCACTTGAACCTAACAAAAGCCTTTTGAAGCAGCAGAGCTTGTAATATTTTTTTGGATGAAAAAAGCTGAGGATCTGGCCTCTTCTTTGAAAGATTTTCAACAGTTGATTCTATATGGGATTGGCCCGACAACCCCACCTTCTTCTCAACCTTCAGAAGTACCCTTTGCCTCTAAATTCTTAGCTTGTTGTTGTTATGTGCCATCGAGTCAAACCCAACTCATAGCGACCCCTCCTTGGGTTTCTGAGGCAGTATCACTACGGAAGTAGGATTGCCCAACCTTCCTTCCGAGGAGTGGCTGGTGGGTTTGAACCACCAGCTGTCTGGTTAGCAGGCAAGTGTCTTAGCCACTATGCTACCAGAGCTCCCAAATTCTTAGCATAAGTTTCAGCAAAGTGAATCTCCTTGTTTCTTGTTGACTTATGCCACCTTCTTCCAATTCCTTAGGTTTGAACATTTTCTAATCTGCTGTATTAATTCCCACTCATACATTCACTTTCTACCTTGCAAAATTTTGCTGAGATCCCTCATATATTTCCCCCTTTCTCTCCGTGCTCTTGTCCTTATGGCTCATACATTTTTTTGTTCCTTTACTACCAATTTAGGAGAATGTTTGAGAGGGACAATAAAAAAAATAAATAAATAAAGCATGTGTTAAGTCTTCTACAATTGGCCAGAAACCAAAAAGCAAACCCACTGCCATCAAGTTAATTCTGACTCATAATGACCCCCATTGAGTTTCCAAGGCTGTAAATCTTTACAGAAGTAGATCGCCTCATCTTCCTCCCACAGATCAGCTGGTGGATTTGAACTGCCGACCTTCTGGTTAGCAACCAAATGCCTTACCCAGTACACCACCAGAGCTCTACAGTTCATCAGATGTGCTATTAAGTCAGTTGTTTACCTTTCTAGTATGTGGATCATCCTTCCTTTAACTGAGGTAAAAGGTCAGATGGAGGAACTGTTTCCTTTCTGTTTTCATCCTAAGCCTAGAAGTCAAGGCAGTGCCTTTGCCGAGCAAACGTAGGCAGAAGGAACTAGTTAATGAATTATCATTGGTATAGGAAGAAGATATGACTCAGCCATCCCTTCCAATTACCACAGAATATTTAAAAATGGTATACAATTTACATTAACAATGAAGATAAAACAATGAGCAGAAGTTGAAAGAAAAATATTTACCTATCAATGGCAAAATAACTTCAGAAAGAGAATCCCCTAATGAATGAGGTAATCTTTTCTAAGAGAAGTCTTGGAGAACATACATTATTTAACAATTCCCAATTATATTTTAATTGTCCAGAGAATTTTACATACAAAATAGGATGAAATGCACAGATACACATCCAAAAATACTCTTACCTTCCATTTAATAACCCAAGAAGAAATAGAAAAGTAAATATATTGCCATAAAAATTCACATTTTTCTGATACCTACTATGTGCTGGGTGGTTATAATCATTCATAGTAAAGAATGAAATTAAATCTCCTTTAGTCATATAAAGCCCCATCATTATAATGACTTGAGGATAGCCAAATCTAGTTAATATGCCCTTCCGTGGTTCTATGGAGCATGCCACAATCTGTGCCAAATGCAATTAAAGAACGGTTCAAATGGCAATCTGTAGAGCTTTGAAGATATCCGTGGGAAATAGGTTGCTTGGCTGTTCATTACCCTTGTAATAGATTAGAAGTGACATTAGTTTAAAAAAAATAATAAAAAAAAAACCACCTCATCATTCTAGTCCAGTTGATCAATTAGGGCATTCATACTTGTCCTACTGCAGTTGCACAATTGTTAGCATTATTTTTTATCATATGATGGCTAAAGGGAAAATATACAATACTTTATAGGCTCTTGTAATACCGCTGTTTCAATGCAAAATAAAGTCTTACTGCGTAAGAGAGTACGAATAAGTGTGAGTTTATGTGCATAAGTTAGAAGGAAGAAGCCAGCCTTTGGTGGTAATGGATTGATACCAGGAGAACAAATGTTGAAACACATGGATACAAAGAAGATGAGATTTGTATGGGCTGCATCATTCCCCCAATTGCAATATAAATGAGAAAAATCTAACACTGAAATAACAAACTTAGAGTTATTTGCCAGATGCTTAGTCTTGTCTTTTACATATCCAGGAAAACGCTTTTCTGTAATAATAACTCCTAAAAAGAAGGCATGTATGTTGGCATAAATATTACAGGATAAATGTTACCTATTAGATCTTCATGACATTTTCATTCCATTATGCTCCAAAAAATGGAAGAAAAAGCATTTTTATATTTCTTACATTGTTTCCTACTACATTTTAGGAACAGATTTTAGATAGAAACTGGCATAGTGATGAATTATTTTATCAGTGAACAATTAGCTCTTTGAACACATTTTCCAAATTTAAATAAATAATCTTAAATTTTCTTTTCATAACTTCAACATTGAAGTTATGGTAGGAGACCACATATAGACCTGATAAAATCTGGACTCAGTTAAGACTGAAAACAACCTAAACAAAATCACCTGAATTCAAATACTCAGCCTTCTTTTCTTTCAATGCAAAAGTCTAGTCACCTAGGCACAGCCACCAGGATATGTTTAAAGAAATCCAAAGGACTTTGGAGCTAAGTCATATATTGTGGTGAACTCAAGGCAGAATGCTGTTGGAGCTTTCAGCCTAGACGAATGACCCACTGTTTTTGTTTTTTAATTCTGATTTTCATGGAAGTTTACAGAGCAGATTGTTTTTCCATTCAATAATCCATTCACATTCTGTTTGGTGATATTTTCTGCAATCCCCAGACTGTAACCGCATTCTTCCCACTTACTCCCTGCACCCACCTCTTCCCTTTGTTCTTCCCTCCTGTCCCCTCCCACCTTCCTAGCTGTATCCCTGGGCAGATGTCCTCTTGATCTCATATGCTTGTTTGTTACAATGAGTGTATACCTTCCTGATGTTACTTATAGGCCTGTCTATTGTTTGCCTAGGAGCTCTGGTAGCATAGTGGCTAAGGCACTTGACTGCTAACCAGAAGGCTGGCGGATCAAACCCACCAGCCACTCCTCGGAAGGAAGGTTGGGCATTCCTACTTCCGTAGTGATACTGCCTCGGAAACCCAAGGAGGGGTCGCTATGAGTTGGGGCCGACTTGATGGCAAATAACAACAACAACAACCACATTGTTTGCCTGGCAATTGAGCCACGGAGGATAAGTTTAGTCCCTAACTTGAAGGGTGTCTAAAGGTCATAGTCTGAGAGGTTCGCCATAGAGTCGATTTAACACATAGCGACCCCTCCTTGGGTTTCCGAGGCACTATCTCTACAGAAGTAGATTGCCCAGTCTTCCTTCCAAGGAGTGGCTAGTGGGTTTCAACCTGCAGGCTTCTGGTTAGCAGTCAGATGCCTTAGGCACTACGCCACCAGAACTCCTCGGTCTTCATCACAATGGTCTTTTCTATGATTTTGAGTTTTGTTCCACATTTCCCCCCAATCTATTCAGGACCACTTATTGTGATCCCTTTTCGAGCAGTCAGCAGCGGTGGTCAGGCACCACCTAGTTCTTCTGGTCTCAGGCTCATGGAGGCTGGGGTTCACATGCTTCATAAGTCCTTTGGACTAATAATTTCCTGCATCTTTGATTTTCTTCACTCTTTCTTGCTCCAGATGGGAAGAGACCAATAGTTGCACCTTAGATGGCCATTGACAAGTTTGAAGACCCTAATTGCTAGTCACCAAAGTAGGATGCAGAACATTGTCTTTGTGGACTATGGTATGCCAGTGGACCTTACTGTCCCTGAGACTGTGGTCCTAAATCTCCATATGGAGTGACTCATTCCTTCAAGGGGTTTATTTATGACCGATTATTTATGACCGAGACCTTTTCATAATTTTGTTCCCTTTATATTCTACTACATTCATTAATATATTTGCAGCATATATAAATACATAGGTAGAGATAGCCTGTGTCAGTCCTAAATATATTCATATAGTCTCATTCATCTTCCCACCCCTGTTCAGCTTGAGTGTCCGTATATGTATCAACTTGTAAATTATTGTTATTACTATCATTGCAGGGTTGTGTATGTAATAATATTCACCTTTGTTGCTTTTAACTGTTGTGCTCCTCCCTATGTCTTCCACTGCCTTGATAATTCTGTGCTGACCGCCCCCTTATTGCATATCACCTTTCCCTTCACCCGAGCAAATATGTGTCAACCTTCTAGCTGGTGATTGTCCCTCCCTTTCCTTCCCAACCCTTCAAAGAACAATTCTTTCTGTATGTAAATCTCTTCTTAACTTTTTACATTCATGGTCTCATATAATAATTGTGATTTTGTGATTGACTACTTTCACTCAGAATAAGGTCTTCTAGGTTCATCCAGGGAGCTCTGGTAGTATAGTACCTAAGGCATTTGACTGCTAACCAGGAGGCTGGCGGTTCAAACCCACCAGCCACTCCTCGGAAGGAAGGTTGGGCAATCTACTTCTGTAGTGATACCACCTCAGAAACCCAAGGAGGGGTCACTATGAGTCAGGTCTGAGTCGATGGCACATAACAACAACAACGGGTTCAACCATGTTATGAGGTGGTTTGCAGATTCATCACTATTCTTTAACATGGTGTAGTTTTCCATTATGTGTATGTACCATACTTTGTTTATACATTCATGCCTTGATAGGCATTTAAGTTGTTTCCATCTTTTTGCTTGTGAGTAATGCTGTGATAAACATGAGTGTGCATGTATCTGTTCATGTCATGGCTCTTATTTCTCTAGGATATATACCTAGTAGTGGAATTGCTGGATCATATGGTATTTCTATTTCCAACTTCTTAAGGTAGCTTCATACCATTTTCCATAATAGGTATATAATTTTACAGTACCATTAGCAGTGTACGAGTGTTCCAGTCTCCCCACACCTTTGCTAGCATTTGTTGTTTTCTGTTTTTCTGAACTTTGCTGTTAATGCTAGAGTGAGACGTTATCTCTTTGTTTTGATTTGTATCTCTCTAATGGCTAATGATTGTGAGCATTCTTCATGTGTTTCTTAGCCACGTAAATGTCTTCTTTGATGAAGCATCTGTTGATGTCCCCTGCCCATTTTTAAATTGGATTGCTTGTCTTTTTTTTGTTGTTGTTAAGGTGGTAAAGTTTTCTGTAAATTTTGGAAATTAGTCTCTTGTCCAATGTATCATTGCCAAAAAATTTCCCGTTTTTAGGTTCTGTTTTTACTATTTTGACAAGGCTTTTGATATACATAAATGTTTGATTTTTAGGAGGCCCCAGTCATCTAGTTTGGGAATAACTTACCTTCTGACTCAACATTTGTTTTTGTTTTGTTTCCTCCCAGTTATTAGTAATAATTTTTGATACCTTATTAATAAGGGCCTTAAAGGCCTCTACCACCCTTAACATTTCTTCTATAGTCATCACTTTACTGTCAAGCCCCTGTTTCCATCCCTGTCTTTTGAGTTCCAGGTGAGTTTTTGGGACCTAAGGTAGTAGAGATGGAAACTTTAGGTCTTGGGTCCAGATTGGAAGGTTAACATAAACTGTGTGTTTTTCTTATACAATATAATGTAGGGGCACAAGGCAATAAAGGGAAAATGGAGACATGTTAATTGCTGCAAATTACTGAAATTGTTAAGCTGATAATAGAATAACTACAAAAAATTATAACTCCTTGGGAATTCCCTTTATAACAATTTTTCCAAAAATGCTAACATAGCACCTACAGAATGCTTATCAAATGTAACTTAAGGTATAATTTATATCTATTAGAAGAAAAGAAAATCTCAGACTATTTGGGGGTCACATGTTCACTTGGGTGAGGGGAGGAATGGTATGGGAAGAGTCTGTGTCCAGCATGGTGACATGGAGGAAAGGAAAGACACTGATATATACATAAAAGATATAGACAACAGAGGCAAACACTATTACAGGCACAACACTGCAGTATTATTATCACCAAATACCAGGCTATGGATTAATGCATAGACAGGTGAGAAGAGCAGGTGGGGGTAGGTGAACAGGAATACACCCTAGACCAAGGATAGATTTGGCTGAAGATAATCTTACATATGCACTGTTGTTGTTGTTATATGCCGTAGAGTTGGACCTGACTCATAGCGACCCCTCCTTGGATTTCCAAGGCAATATCTCTATGGAAGTAGATTGCCTCATCTTCCTTCCAATGAGTGGCTGGTGGGTTTGAACCGCCAGCCTTCTGGTTAGCAGTCAAGTGCCTTAGGCACTACGCTACCAGAGCTCCCACATATGCACTAGTGCTACAAAATTAGCCACATACATTACAGAAGCAACAGAAGACAGGGTGTGAGAAACTTTGCACAGACAACCAAACATCTTCTGAGAGAGAATCACCAGGCCTGTAGTCTTGGGGGACATCATGCTCAGTTGGCACACATAGTTCATAAAAATTTTGTTCTATAACCTACTTTGGTCAGTAGCAACTGAGGTCTTAAAAGCTTTCGAGCAGCCATCTAGGATGCAACTATTGGTCTCCCATCAGCTGGAGCAAAGAAGAGTGAAGAAAATCAGAGTCATCTGGACACAATTAGCACAAAAATAAGATGGACCATGAGGACCTCAGCCTCCAGGACCAGAGACCAGAAGAACTAGGTGGTGTCCAGCTACCAATGCCAACTGCTCAGAAAGGGATCAAACCTGGAGATTATGGATAAAGTAGGAAGAAAATGTAGAACAAAATTCAAAAACACAAAAATGACCAGAATTACTGGTTGGATAAAGACTGGTAGAACTCTTGAGACTGTGGCCCCAGGTTACCCTTTGAACCTAGATATGGGCTCACTTACATGAATTGGCTCTCAGCCCAACAGTGGAAAGACCTACATGCAGAGCACCTACCCCAGGGCAATGTACCAACCTACTCTAGGGAGATGGATCCCTTAGATCAAGCAGCCATGGGACACCAGAGGGGTAGCACTCACATACACGGAAAGCTGGACATACAGGAATGCATGGATGAGAAGGGCACAGGGCAGGGGTGGTCACAGGGAGGAGAGGGGAGGAGAGTTTCTTATGGTTGGGGATGGTAATCAGGGCCATGAGGTCAGATGTCCATGACCTGTTGAATGTAAAACAACTTTTCTATGTAAACTTGCACACAAAGCACAATAAAAATAAATAAAAAGAAAGAAAAGATAGCACAACATGGCTCATGGTTTCCTTTGTGAGGGTGATTTTGTTTAATTTGGATTGCTTATGACTAGTTTCAACCCCTCCTCTGTCATTTTATTGTACTGTGGTGGCTTGAATGTTGCTGTGATTCTAGAAGCTGTGCCACCCGTATGTCAAATACCAGCAAGGTGGACAGGTTTCAGCAGAACTTCAAGATTAAGACAGATTTGAAAGAAGACCCTGGCAATTTACTTCTGAAAGGATTGAGGACTGGCCAGTGAAAACCTTGTGAATAGCAGCAGAACACTGTCTGATAAAGTCTCAGAAGATGAGCCTCTCAGGTTGGAAGGCACTCAAAATATTTCTGGGGAAGAGCTGCCTCCTCAAAGTAGAGTTGACTTTTATGACATGGATGGAGTAAAGCTTTCAAGATTTTCATTTGTCAATGTGGCACAACTCAAAATAAGAAAGACCTGCAAACATCCATTAATAATTGGAATGTGGAATGTACCAAGTATGAATCTAGGAAAATTGGAAGCTGTCAAAAAGAAAATGGAACATTTGAAGATCAGGATCCTAGGTCTTAGTTAAAATGGACTGGTATTGGCCATTTTGAATAAGAAAATTATATGGTCTACTATGTTGGGAATGACACATGGAACAGTAATGGCATTACATTCATTGTAAAAAAGAACATTTCAAGCTCTATCCCAAAGTACAATGCTGTCAGTGATAGGATAATATATCCATACACCTACAAGGAAGACTAGTTAATATGATAGTTATTCAAATTTACACAACATCCTAATGCCAAAGATGAAGAAACTGATGATTTTACAACTTCTGCAGTCTGAAACTGATCAGACATGCAATCAAGATGTATGGATAATTATGGATGATTAGAAAGTGAAGGTTGGAAATAAAGAAATATCAGTAGATGGAAAATATGGCCTTGGTGATAGAAACGATGCCAGATTACAGGATAGAATTTTGCAGATTTATCACCTGTTCATTGGAAATGTGTATTTTCAGTAGCATAAATGGTGACTTTAGATGTGAACCTTGACAAATGGAATACATAGGGATCAAACTGATTGCGTCCGTGGTAATAAACTGTAGAGAAGCTCAAAATCATCAGTCAGAATAAGCCCAGTGGCCTACTGCAGAATAGACCATCAGTTGCTCAAATGCAAGTTCAAGTTGAAGCTCAAGAAAATTAAAACATGTCCATGAGAGCCAACATGCAACCTTGAGTATAGCCTACTGAATATAGAGACCATCTCAAGAATAGATTTGACACATTGAACACTAATGACCAAAGACCAGATGAGTTGTTGAATGACATCAAAGATATCATACATGAAGAAAGCAAACGGTCTTTCAAGATACAGAAAAGACAAAAACGGATGTCAGAAGCCACTCTGAAACTTTCTCTTAAAGGTAGGAAACTAAAGTGAGAAGAAGTAATAATGAAATAAAATAGCTGAGATGAAGATTTCAAAGGGTGGCTCAAGAAGACAAACTGAAGTATTTTGCTGAAATGTGCAAAAACTTAGAGATAGAAGACCAAAAGGAAAGTATATGCTCAGCATTTCTCAAGCTGAAAGAACTAAAAATATTTAAGCCTCAAGTTGCAATATTGAAAGATTCTATAGGCAAGATAATGAATGACACAGAAAACATCAAAAGAAGATGGAAGGAATACATAGTTTTACTGTACCAAAAAGATTTGGTCTATGTTCAACCATTTCAGAAGGTAGGGTATGATCAAGAACTGATTTGTGCTCATCAGAAAACTGTACATAGATCAAAAGGAAGTTCTTCATACAGAACAAGGAGATACTGAATGGTTTAAAATTAGGAAAGGTGTGCATCAGGGTTATATCCTTTCACCATACTTATTCACTGTGTATGATGTGCAAATAATCCAAGACATTGGGCTATAAGACTCATTAACAACCTGTGATATGCAAATAACACAACCTGAATTGCTGAAAGTAAAGGGGCCTTGAAGCTCTTTCTGATGAAGATCAAATACTACCGCCTTTAGTATGGATTACACTTCAATATAAATAATAAAAAAAATTCACAACTGGACCAATAAGCAACAACATGATAAGTAGAAAATATTAAAGTTTTTAAGGATTTCATTTTACCTGAATCCCAATCAACCACATGGAAGTAGCAGTCCAGATATCAAGTGATGTATTGCATTGGGCAATGAGACTGCAGCAAAAGACCTCTTAAAAATGTTAAAGAGCAAAGATGTCACTTTGAGAATTTACATATACCTGACTCCAAGTCATGATATTTTCAATAGCCTCATATGCAAGTGAAAACTGGACAATGAATAAGGAAGACTGAAGAAGAGCTAGTGCATTGGAATTATGGTTTGGCAAAAAATATTTAATATACCATGGACTGCCAGAAGCAAGAACAAATCTGTCTTGGAAGTATAGCCAGAATGCCTTAGAAGGGAGGATGGTGAGATTTCGTCTCAAGTACTTTGGACATGTTATCAGGAGGGACCAGTCCTTGGAGAAGGACATCATACTTGGTAGACGGTCAGCAAAAAAGAAGACTCTCAATGATGGATCAACACAGTGGCTGCAACAATGGGCTCAGGCATAACAACAATCATGAGGACGGTGCAGGACCAGGCAGTGTTTCGTTCTGTTGTACGTGGGTCACTGTGAGTCAGAGCCAACTTGAAGGCACCCAACAACAACATGGTTTGGTCATTTTTTCTTACTGATTTTAACATAACTTTAGTTAAGGACTTAATGCACAAAACAATGAGATGTTCTAAGATGTTCATGGCTGGTAGCCTGTTTTTATGTGTAATGCTATAAAACTATCCAAAACACCAAACTAAACCCATCGCCATCACAGTGACCTGTTTGGGTTTCTGAGGTGGTAAATCTTTAGTGGTAAATCTAAATTTAGGTGGTAAATCTAAAGTAGATAGCCCAGTCTTCCTTCCATGGAGTGGCTGGTGGTTTGAATCACCAACCTTCTGGTTAGCAGTCAAATGCCTTAGGCAGTATGCCACCAGAGCTCCTTATACATTTTATTTTAATTTCATTATTTTTGGTCAGTCAGTGACTGGATTCATAAACAGTTTGTTCTCTATGGTATGCTTTAAAGACCAAATTTCAGTTAATTTCCACAAATATAGTTGTGGGCTATATCACGCCATCCCTTTGCTAACTGCTAGTGATTTAGACAGAATTAGGCCCTGGTCTCTGCCAGCAAGAGAGAAAGATGTGTAAAAACTGATTGTCAAGCAACTTTGAATGAATAAGATCTATATAGAGGCAGAAATAAACATAGTGTCCAAGGCACTTGACTGCTAACCAGAAGGCTGGTGGTTCAAACCCACCAGCCACTCCTTGGAAGGAAGGCTGGGCAATCTACTTCCATAGTGATACCACCTCAGAAACCCAAAGAGGGGTCTCTATGAGTTGGGTCTGACTCGACGGCATGTAACAACAACAACAACACATAAAGAAGGAGCAGAGGTGATTAGGAAAGTCAAGAAAAGCTTTGGAGAAGACAGTTTTGAGCTAAATATTGAGGGAGTTGGGTTTTCTTGAAAAAGCAAATGAGAAAGGAAGGGCATTCAGGGACCAACAACAAAACAGAAGCAAATGTACAGAAGCGTGAATTCCAGTGGTTAGTTGGGAGAATGGTCTAGTTTGGTGGTGGGCAAAGGTCATTGAGAAGCTTAATAGAAGAGGCTGGAAATGGAGTTCGGAAACATACTATGTAGGTATTTGAGTGTCATGATAAAACATTGGCGGAAGAGATTAATTCATTATTTATTCTTTATGGTTTAGAAACAGTGGTTGTCAACTGGGGGTGACTGTGCCATCACCACCCCAGCACATTTGGCAATATCAGGAGACATTTTAGGTTGTCATATAAGTGGAAGTATGATACTGGCATCTAGTTGGTATAGACCAGGGATGCCATTGAGCATCCTACAATGCAAAGACAGCCCCAATAAGCAAAAATTATTCAGCCTCAAATATTTATAGTACTGAGGCTGAGAAATCCTGGTTTGAGCAGATAATTCTGATGGCACTATGAAGCATGGAATAAAGGGTGGTAATTGGAGGCAAAGAATCCTGTTAGAAAATTATAGTAATAGTCCAACCAAAAACCAAATTCACTGCTGTCAAGATGAATCTGACTCACAGCAACCCCTCCTTGGGTTTTCGAGGTGGTATCTCTATGGAAGTAGATTGCCCAGTCTTCCTTCCAAGGAGTGGCTGGTGGGTTTGAACTGCCAGCCTTCTGGTTAGCAGTCAAATGTTTTAGGCACTATGCTACTAGAATCTAGGAGTAAGATAAAGAGGACCAAAACCAAAGTAATAACAGTGGAATTGCATATTGCAAGTAAATGTAAGCAAGCCAATTTTGAGAAACTCAGATTCCAACCAATGACTAAGAGGAAACATGAGCAGAGAATTGCCCAGTGAGTAGTTCATGGACCACACTTTTCAGAGTTATCTGTAGTTGCCATTTAAAAATTCAGATACCTGGGAACCATCTTCACCTGTAGATTCAAAAATCTGAGTAACAGATCATAAATGTGCATTTTTCATGAACTCCTCAGATAAGTCTTTAGAGGATTCTTGCCTCAAGTCATTGATTCCTAAATCTGTTTTCTAGTACATTAGGATCCTTCCAGTTTTCTCCAGAATTGTCATAATTATTTTTTTAACCACTTAAATTAGAATGTTTCCAGATCTGCGAGGAGAAGGCCAGTTGCCATCGACTTGCTTCCAACTCAGGGCAACCCACATGTGTGTCAGAGTGTCACCTGTGCTGCATAGGATTTTCAAGGGCTGTTTTTGATATCTGTCACCAAGACTTTCTTCTGAGGCACAGCTGGGTGGACATAAACCACCAGTGTTTCATTTAGCAGCTGAATGTATTGACCATTTGCACCACCAAGGTACTCTTACTCCTGTGAAATAGGTCGTCAATCAAATGCATTTAGGATGTGACATGTTTATAGGTACCTTCTGTACATAGGAATGTTTGGGGTGTTTATATAAAACACTCTGTCTTTCCTGTGACAAGAAGTACCTTTACCCCATACTGGGGCCATGACCAATTCTGCCCCCACTTGCCTACTCAGCACATTCTCAGATGAATGGCTAATTCAGTTCTGCATGCTTGCATCAGGTCATTGCATCCCAGGGAGAAATCAGGAATTTGCCTTGTAGGTTGGAAGGGTACCTTACATTTTTTTTTCCCAAGAATATATGCCAACATGTTATTAGAGAGTTCTCCCTAGTGTGGGAGTCAGGGTTAAAGGTAATATTTACTTATTTTATTTTCGCATAACTATTTTCCAAGAGACCTTTAAAGAATTAGCACCACTTTGGTAATACGGAAAGAAAATACAAAATAAATTGTAAAAAAGCCTTGTGAAGAGTTTGCATTTGGGAACTGTCCCTGTAGGGGATCATTGCAAACCACCCTTTAACACAGTCTCCCTAGGAAGCCTTTCATTATGAATAGGAAAGAATGGAGACCTAAAGATGAATTTCATTTTAAGAATGTTGTTGTCGTTGCTGTTGTTGTTGTTGTTTTTGTTGTTGTTATGTGCCATCAAGTCAGACCCGACTCATAGCGACCCCTCCTTGGGTTTCCAAGGCAGTGTCACTACGGAAGTAGATTGCCCCATCTTCCTTCCGAGGAGTGGCTGGTGGGTTTGAACCACCAGCCTTCTGGTTAGCAGTCAAGTGCCTTAGGTACTATGTTACCAGAGCTCCCATTTTAAGAATACGATTCACTATTTCTTGAGATCCCTAAAATATGTCTAAATATGTTGTTACTAGTTGCCATCAAGTCAGCTTCAACTCATGATGACCTTACACATAACAGAACCAAACATTGACTGGTCCTGTGTCATCTTCATGATCATCGGTATGTTTGAGTTCATTGGTGTAGCTAGATCTAGAGAGCTCATCTCCCAGCGCTGTGTCTGACAGCACTTAGTCGTGATCCACTGTGTTTTCATGGGCTCACTTTTTGCAGTAGCTTGCCAGGCCTTTCTTCATAGTCTGTCTTAGTCTGGAAGCTCTGCTGAAACCTGTCCACCATGGATGATCCTGCTGGTATTTGAAATAGTGGTGGCATAGCTTCCAGCATCATAGCAATACACAAGCCACCACAGTATGACAAGTTGATAGATGGATGGTGGATGTCCTTTAGATAAGTTACATTAAATGAAATTTTGCGACATTCAGCACCCATAAAAGTCAAAGGTAAAACTGTATCCATTTCCAAATAGGAAAGAACTCCTGCCCCTGTTACAAACAAAATGTCTCAGCCTCTGACTACTTATCCTACCAATTGAGCCTCTTTCCAGAGGTGAAAATACCATAACTTGGAAGCCAGTAGTCTCCTAATGGATCACCTTGTTAATATAGTGCCAAAAGATGAGCCCTCTAGATTAGAAGGTACTGCAAAATAGCTGCAATGTAGACTCAAACATACTAACAATCATGAAGTTGGCACACGACTGGACAATGTTTTGTTTTGTTATGAATTTAGAAATGCATCCCCAGCCATTCTAAATCGTTCTGTTGTTAAGAGATATCGCTTATGTCACTTCTCCCCAGTGTAGCACTTTTTCAAACCATCTGATTCTATTAGAATTATGGCAGATCTAGGCATCCCAGAAGAATAAGGATTCTTTCTTCGTCTTATATTGGATGCACCTTCATTCTTACAATGGATTCATCTTATAAACTGATACAATCTCTTCAACAGTTGACTCACTGTTCTGACTCATACAGCTACTTTATTCTCTAAGAGTAACTTTTTAATAACTTGAAGACTTATTGATGATGTTTTGCCAGAATATGTTATTGTGTGCCACCAAGTCAGTTCCAACTCATAGCAACCCTATATATGATAGAGTAGGTCTGCCCCATAGAGTTTCCTGGGCTATAATCTTTATGGGAACAGATCGCCAAGTCTTTTCTCATAAGAAGCCACTGGTGGGTTTGAAACTCTGACCTTTCAGTTAGCAGCCCAGCCCATAACCACCATGCTGCCAGGGCTCCTTTTCTAGAACATACTTTACGGTTTCTTAAGATTATTTATTTCTCAAATGTACAGAGAGTTTGTGTTTGTTACATATGGTACAAATCACTAAGGAATAAGATGAGAGGTATAGTCCCTACTCACATTGTGCTTATAATTTAGACAAAGAGATGAACAAAAAAATCAAAAAAGAGTAAAAAATCTGTAGCCAAGGTAAGCACTGTTTTCCCTTGGGACTCAACATTTCATGTAGCTATATGCTTAACAGGAGCCCTGGTAGCATAGTGCCTAAGGCACTTGACTGCTAACCAGAAGGCTGGTGGTTCAAACCCACCAGCCACTCCTCGGAAGGAAGGTGAGGCAATCTACTTCCGGAGTGGTACTGCCTCAGAAACCCAAGGTGGGGTCGCTATGAGTCGGGTCCGACTTGATGGCACATAACAACAACAACATGCTTAATGTCACTCTAAGAAATATAATTTATAAGCATTTGGTGTCGGCATCACTTTGGAGAGGTAAAGAAAACTCTAAGCAAACTCTAAAGAAAACTGAAGAAATGTAAAAACGACCACTTACGCCATTGTGACATCACTTTTACAAGCCCACAGAGGAGATGTAATTATTCTTGTAAGTCTTCCATTGCTATTTGAAAGCAACAAATTAAACCTCACTAATCTACTTCACTGGATGGTACGTACTGAACATAAGAGGCTTCAATTATCAACAGCTTAATAAATTTACTAATCTGTATTAAATGAAATCCCTTGCAAATCACATTGAAACAATGCTTAAGTCAAAATCAGCCTGCCTGGTACCTGAAGCCTGCTGTGGCTGAGCCCTGAAATGCATTGTGTAATCAAATTCCATGTTACTTAAATCTTAGAAAATTCCTGATAGGTAATGTTTGGTTTTTTGGGAGGGTGGGGTGGGGAGGAGGGGCAGGTTGGGTTTTTTTGTTTGTTTGTTTTGGTTATATTAATTCTTCTTTAATCCAAAGAAAATTGACATTTAGGTGTAAATCAAGAAAGAATGTAATTTAAAACTGCTTAAATTCAGCCACCTATTATCACCAAAAACAAAATATAAACCTCAAAAAAAAAAAAAAAAATTCACTGCCAGTGATTCAGTTCTGACTCACAGAGACTCCTCCTTGGGTTTTCAAGGTGGTATCTCTACGGAAGTAGATTGCTCAGTGATCCTTCTGAGGAGTGGCTGGTGGGTTGAACCTCCAGACTTCTGGTTAGCAGTCAAATACCTTAGGCACCATGCCACCCATAAACCTCAAAAGAATATTTTATTCTGTTTACAGTAAGCCAGTACCCTAGGCTAATCAGTCCTTACATGACCCTTTTAAAGACTCTAGGTTGTCACTCTGTTAATCAGTCCTTACCACAGTTGTTTGTAAGATGATAAGAGCCTGGAGGTATTTTGTATGTTTCCCAAAGGAGAAACTGAGGGAATGGAGTGGTTTCTCCCTATCATAGTTGGATTACCACTCACTCCATCTCTCTTTTCTATTCTAAACAATCCAGGTAAGAGAATACTTTAACAACAAAATCGCTTATTGAGTGGATCAGGATGTACTTAGATATTTTCTAAGTTCCTTGTATAAATATCTGGCACAAAAGCACAAGCAGATTGTAATGATGTCATGAGTAAGTCATACATTTGGCCATATATGTTAAATGATGAGCCCCAGCAGTGCAGATGAGGGTGTAATATGTGCATCTAAGGGCACAAAGGAAGGGAGCCATAAAATTAAGCTGAACAAAGCATTTCAGGATTTTGCCCTCTATCTGATCCACTAATTAATCATTTAAAGCTCTCCAGGGCACCAAATGAAAACATCAGCTAAACTCCATCTACTTTGGATTTTGCTGGCAATTCTATTTTTCTAACATGGGAGCTCTGGTAGCACAGTGCCTAAGGCACTTGACTGCTAACCAGAAGGCTGAAGGTTGAAACCCACCAGCCACTCCTCGAAGGAAGATTGGGCAATCTACTTCCATAGTGATACTGCCTCGGCAACCCAAGGAGGGGTCGCTATGAGTCGGGTCCGACTCAATGGCACATAACAACAACAACAACAACAACAACATAGAAAGTACAGAATTTTCTATTTTGATAAAAATCAAAACTAGTCTCAATGATGATTTAAAAGCTACCCAAGAAACGAAAAGTTCTGATCTACTCTACTTTGAATTATGCTGACTAAAATTATTTTTCAGATACTCTGCATCAGCCTCTGCTTTCCATGTCTTGCAAAATTTTGAGCAAAGGGAGGTATAATGTGAGATCAAAATGCAGTGGGTAAACATAATTGATAGCAATTACACTATTTAACAAATGTCTGCATTTAAATAATGACATCTACTGACATTGAGGGAAGACTTTGCCTACACCTAAAATAGCACTTGGCAATCCAGAGATTTCCTAGTTATTTTTCTTTAAATCATGAAATATTAATTTGAAGCCCAGGCATTTAAACATGACGACATGAACTCATCGTCGTTTGGAACTGCTAATAAGCAATAAAGCCAACAGAAGGAAAAGGGTGATTTAATAAATTTGTCTAATTTTTCTTTATTTTTGTGTTTTCCAACATATTATTTGTAATGTAGAATTGGTAAAAGCAGAACTTGAAGTGTTTTTACCAGAATCCAACAGAATAACATACTTATGTGTATTTGTGTGTGTATGTGCACATATGCACACATGTGGTTCAGTATATCAATCTGCCAACTCAGTGAACAATACTTTAAGACTGACCATCCCATTTTACCCAGTATTTTAAGACTGACACTACTGACAGCTCCACTGGTACAAAACATGTCAGGAAAATAGAAGAGCAAGAAGCGTCCATCTAGAGTTGAATGATCTGTTTTCTTGAAGACTATGTATTATCCATTAATTTAACAAATGTTTGAGTGTTAATTAAATACAAGGCATTTGAGTTTGGGAAAGAGGGTAAAATGATAGCTTATAAGTAGACCCTGGCTTAAATGGGCTTAGAGTATATCATGAGATATAGGGCAAGTTCTCACTATTAATCAGTATTAAAAAAAAAAAAAAAAAAAACCACACACTCACTGCCATCGAGTCAATTCTGATGCATAGCAACTCCCATTGGGTTTCCAAGACTATAAATCTTTACAGAAGCAGACTGCTCTTCTTTCTTCTGTGGAGCGGCTGGTGAGTTTGAACCACTGATCTTTTTGGTTAGCAGTCAAAAATGCCTTGAGCCCTACACCATCAGAGTTTCTTCTTATTAATCAGGATAGAAAGGGTTCATGGTCAGGAGAAAGAACAAAGTCATTAAAAGCTCAGGGGAGGAAACACCCTTCGTTCTAGAAATTTAGGAGGAAAGGGAGGAGAAAGGAGCTAAATTTGAGCTAAATCTTAAAAGTAGGAAGGATGAGAACAGGTTACTGAGTTAAACCCAATTCCTTGAAATTATGAAAAAAAGGGCAGGTCAAACATTGTTTTGTTCAGTGATATTCAGCAAAAATCATTTAAGTGCCTGTTTAGCCTAAGAGCACCAGCTATCTGCCAGATTCAGCTCAAAAGTCCATCTTGACCAAAATTTGAACCCTTCCCTTCTCTCAGCCTCCCTAGCACATGTCTACACTTCTGTCGCATAAGCCATCCTACATCCCTCCTTTCTACCTGTGTGACACTACACAAGTGGCTTAACTTCTGTTGCCGCAGGGTCCTTATGTGCCAAATAAGCATAATAAAAAGCACTTAGCTCACAGATGTGTTATGAGGTTCAAATTAGTTAATATATGAGAAATACTTCAACTCGGTCTGGCATAGTGTAAGGACTGTAAAATTGTTCACTGTTGATAGTACTATTCCTCCCAAGGAGTGGCTAGCGGGTTTGAACCACCAGCCTTCTGGTTAGCAGTCAAGTGCCGAAGATGGGGCAATCTGCTTCCGTAGTGATACTGCCTCGGAAACCCAAGGAGGGGTCGCTATGAGTGAGGTCCGACTGGACGGCACATAACAACAACAACAGTAGTACTATTAAATCTTACTGTTGTCTTTAATCCATCTGATTAATTCCCTCTAGAACAGTGCTTTTCAAGCTTTAATGTAAAGGAGTCACCTGGGGAGCTTATTAAAATGCAGATTGTGATTCAGTAGGTCTGGGGTGGAGCTGAGAATATGCATTTCTAATGTGTTCCCAGGTGCTGCTGGTGCTGCCAGTCCATGGACTTACACATGGAGTAGCACTGTGTGGTCCAGGTACTGATGCTAGTCCACAACTGTCTGCTACTAATGAGGAAAGTATAAAAATTGAGAGTAAACACCAAGAAACTTCAATGGCAATTTGCCATCACCACAGAATCCAAGGGAATGATCATTTTATGGAATTTTACAAAAGCATCAGTTTGTAATGTATTGGGAAAAAAATTTTCAATGGTCTTTCACCACAAACAGCTTGAGAAGCATTGCTCTAGAACATAGCATAAACTTTAAAGCAGTTTTAGTCTTTGTAGTTTTGTACCTCCTCAGCAACAAGAGTGCAACAGAGAGTTTAAATGTGTGAATTAACTAAATAAAAATAAGGTGAGTATTGCACTAATTGCCAGTTGTTTTTTTTTTTTTATTATTATTAGGATTTGGGTGAAGATTTACAGAGTAAATTCACTTTTCATACAGCAGTTCACATATACTTTGTCTCATGTCATTGACCAAAATTTACAATGCAGCAGCTCCCCTCCCACTTCCTCCCCATAGTTACCTCCTCCCAGTGTCCATCCCTTCATACTCTTCTGCACCCTGAGAGGCCCATTGTCTGCCAACCCTGTATATGATCTTGGATACACTCTCCATTTAGGCATACATAATTGTTTAGCTTGTTCACCCATCTATCCGTCCCTATACCCATGTTTGCTTTCATTGACAACTCAGTATTGTATTTGCAAAGGGGTTCATATTTGTTGTTTGTACTGCCCATGTAACTCTCTCTGTCTTTCTCATCCTCAATGCTGCCATATTGGTCACTCACATTTGGTACATTGCCCTTCTCTTCACCCAAATCAATATTTATCTCTATCTATCTAACAGCATTCCCTCCCCTCCCCTCCCACCCCTGGTAACCAACAAAGAAAATGTCCTCCAATATATAAACCTTTCCTTAACTTTCACAATAACGGACTAATACAATATTTGTCCTTTTGTGACTGACTTATTTCGCTCAGCATAATGTCCTCCAAGTTCATCCACGTTATGCGGTGTTTTGCAGATTCTACATTATTCTTTAGCGTTGCATAGTATTCCATTGTGTGAATGTACCAAAGTTTGGTTATCCATTCCTCAGTTGTTGGACATCTAGGTTGTTTCCAAGTTTTGGCTATTGTAAATAGTGCTGCGATGAACATCGGCGTGCATATATCTGTTCTTGTTATGGCTCTCACTTCTTTAGGGTATATACCTAGTAATGGGATGGCTGGGTCAAATGGTATTTGTATTTCCAACTTTTGAAGGAATCGCCATACTGCTTTCCACAATGGTTGTACCATTTTACAGTCCCACCAGCAGTGTATGAGAGTCCCAATCTCTCCACAACCTCGCCAGCATTTGTTATTTTCTGTCTTGTTGAACTTTGCTACTAGTGCTGGAGCAAGATGGTATCTCATTGTTGTTTTGATTTGCATCTCTCTAATAGCTAATGATCGTGAGCATTTCTTCATATGTTTGTTGGCCGCTTGAATATCCTCCTTGGTGAAGTGTCTATTCATGTCTTCTGCCCATTTTTTAATTGGATTCGTTGTCTTTTTGTTATTGAGGTGTTGGAGTGTTCTATAAATTCTAGAGATAAGTCCCTTGTCAGATATGTTATTACCAAATATTTTTTCCCAATCTGTAGGTTCTCTTTTGACTCTTTTGGAGAAGTCTTTGGAAGCACATAAACATTTAATTTTTAGAAGGTCCCAATCATCTGGCTTCTCTTCTGCTGTTGGTGCATTTTGAATTATGCTTGGTAGTCTATTTATACCAAATATTAGGGCCCTTAAGTTTGAGCCTAAATTTTCCTTGAGAAACTGTATAGTTCTAGGTTTCACATTTAAGTCTTTGATCCATCTGGAGTTTGTTTTTGTGTGTGGTGTGAGGTACAGATCTTGTTTCATTTTTCTGCAAATGGATCTCCAGTTTTGCCAGCACCATTTATTAAACAAACATTCTCTTCCCCACTTAATGGATTTGGGGCCTTTGTCAAAGATCAGCTGACTATAGGTCGATGGATCTATACTAATTGCCAGTTTTTAAGTTCTCCATATGATGGCTAAGTCAGAGCTCCAGGTAGCATCTACTTTAATGGAATACACTTAGCACCTTCACAAATGGTCTTTGGTTTACATTGTATTCTTTTAAAAAATGAATAATAATTTATTTTTGTTGTTGAGAATATACACAGAAAAACACACAAAATTCAAGTTTCTACATGTACAATTCAGTTAAATTGATTACATTTATCAAATTGCATAACCATTCTTACCCTCCTTTTCTGGGTACTTCTTCCTCCATTAACATAAACTCACTGCCCCCTTAGGTTCCCATCTAATCTAAGTTAATTTTGTCAATTCAATCCCATTTAGAAAGATCTTTAAAAAGCATAATGCTCAAAGCAGACATTCACTATTTAAGCTAAACTATTGTGTTTGGTTTTAAGAAGAGTTCAAGGGATATTTTTGGTATAAAAGATTATTTTAGGGCAATAGTTTCAGGAGTTCATTCAGCTTGCATGCCTCCAGAAAGTCTGGTTTCCATGAGAATTTGCACTTATGTTCTGCTTTTTCCCTCTTTTGATCAGGATTCTTCTATAGAGTTTTGATCAAAACATTCAGTAATAGGAGCCAGGCACCATCTAGTTCTGGTCTCATGACAAAGGAGACCGTTGTTCCTGGAGGCAGATAGCCACACATCCATGTTCTCCACCTATTCCTGATGCTCCTTCTTCCTCTGTTGCTCCAGACAAATAGAGAGATCATTGTTGTGCCTAGGATGGCCACTTGCACGCTTTGCAGACCCCAGGCACTATACAGTGAACTAGGAGACAAAGCAGAAGCATTGAACATGTTATTAGCCCAATGAACTGGGATGTCCAAGGAAATATGACCCTATGGCTTACATAATGTTCTTAATGACAGTTTACAGATTTCTGCCTTTCTTAGACCTGTAGGCATTCAGAAGTGTTTTCTCTACCCAGTTTTCTCTTCTGAGATATAAGATCTGTGTTGTTGTTATTATGTGCCTTTGAGTCAGCCCCTACTCATAGCGACCTGTCCTTGGATTTCCAAGGCAGTATCACTACAGAAGTAGATTGCTCCATCTTCCTTCTGAGGAGTGGCTGGTGGGTTTGAACCGCCAGCCTTCTGATAAGCAGTCGAGTGCCGTAGGCACTACACTACCAGAGCTCCCATAAGATCTGTACATGTATAGAAATACAGCCCACTTTCACCTTAAGCAGGCAATAAACAGGCAGAATCTTGTATGTATATGAATAATGTAAGCTGGCATCTGAAGTCAGACAAAATACATTTACACACATACATGAACGGATGTTTTATAGTCAGTTACTGTTCTTCGCCTCCTGTGAAGCCACTATTCAACAGTAATGTATGTATCTCTATGCTCTGCAATACTCAAGGAAATACAATGTAAAAAGTTAAAATAAAAAACTGTTCAAATAAAAAAATAACCATTCTGTTTGTTTGGTGTTATAGTCACCTAATACTTTAGTGTATATTATATGTTTTCATCTGTGATGATTTTTTTAATGAATGGCCGGCACAGATTGTGTTCTAATACAGGGGATAACATCCCAGAGTGAGGAATTTAGTATAAGTGTGTGTGTGTATATATATTTTATGATTTTCCTTTTGTAATAATATCATACTAAAAAAGCCCATGCAGAGGGAACAGGAAATGCTGTTATAAAATAAAATCATGTATTAATTCCCTAGAATAACATAGTACTTGACTGCTCTATGATTTAATGAACAATTTGAAAATTGGGACGGTTTTCCTCCTTAAAGAGAATCCCTTTTCTGAAGGATGAAGAATTCACAGAGACTTAAGTAGTTTTTGTGTAAAAAAATGCAGATTTCTATGGTGATAAAGTACTTAATGGCTACTGAGTTAGTTTCAAAAAGGGAACTCCCTAAAGATTAAGCCCTCTCCTTACCTGCAGCCTTGAAACCTCTAGAACTTTAAATTAAAGGATCCCAGAGTCTCTTTTATTAATTCCCAAGTTCATGGGTTTGTTATTGTCTGCTCTTTGAACAGGAAGGAAAAGTTAATTAGCAACTTTGGGTGAGAGAAAACAAAACAACAACAACAAAAAAACAAACACTGGTTGATTAAATTGGGTCACGGATGTTTATGTTCATGGATAAGGAAAAGCCTCTTGAAATAAAAGTAAAATTTGATTCCACAGTACAGAGTTAGGGAGGCATACTTGGGGCACCAGAGGAGTTCAGTGTGACTGGTGCAGGTAAGGGCTGAGCAACAAAGCTGGGCAGGTAGGCAAAAGAACCTGGGAAGGCCCCAGTAGGCTGCCCTTCTCTGTGCCTCTAAGATAAATAGAAACTCCTCTGTGTGCTTATGGATCCTGCAGCATCTACACCCTGCTCTCTGTCCAACCTCATCTTTCCCTGGTCCTGTATTGCAGCTATCCTAATGTAATTCAGTTTTTCTAATTCAACATGTCTGTTCTCCTCTCAGCCTTTGTACATGCTGTTCCTTCTGCCTGAACACCATTCCCTGCCTTTATGGCTGGTTTACACCTACATATACTTTAGATTTCAACTTACACATTACCCCTGAGGAAATTTTTCCTACCCTCTTCAGTGTATGACTTCCCTTGTCTGACCACTCACCCCACTTATAATCTCTATTCATCTCTGACTACTTAACCAGACCATACAGGAAGGGAGGGTGACAACCATACCTGACATCATATGAATGATTGAATGAGACATTGGATCACACATACTCATTTACTCAATAATAGTCAATAATGAGAGTAAAATAAGGGAAATAGAAATATGGTCTTTGCCTTCATAGAGCTTACAGTCAGGTTGGGGGGGGGGTAAGCCATAGCCAAATATCACACAAATAAATTTATAATTAGATGGGGATAAGCTTCTAAGGAAAAGTATAGAATGCTTTAAGAGCATTTAATGGAAACTACCCTGCCTGAAAATTTGGGAAGCCTTCTCTGTAGAAATGGATGTTTGAACCAGGACCTGAAAGAGAAATGTAAGAGTTAAGCAGTGAACCAACAGGGGAATTTTATAGGAATGTAGAATAGAATGTGTAAAGATCCTGAGATGGGTACATGAAACTGGAAGGTCAGAGGATTGGAGCTTCTAGACCAAAGTGAGATCGGAAGGATATACAGGGCCCAGACCTGCAGGGCCTTAAAGTCCACAGTGAGCTTATCTTTTAGGAATAAAAATGAGCAGAAGGAACCTTGGAGCATTCACTCTTTACCAGCCAGAAACAAAGTATTATTATGTGGAAGAAGTTGGTTTTCTATCTAAATACTCTAAGATCTCTTGAAAATGTAGGATTTGAGGTACAAATTAATAAATGAATCAGGATATTTGGTCTCTGCTCCATGATTCCCCAGTATGATTTTACAAATTACTTTCTTTCTAAAATGGCATCATACTCTCCCTCAGATGTTAATCTTTGAATAAGTCACATTATGTTATTTGATAATTTATGGGGAACTTTGAGTTCCCTGGAGGAATATGTTTATGAAATTGCTAGTTATGAAAATTTACATTTGAAATATTAAGTCACCTGTAATCCTTCCTCCAGGTCATGAATATTATCTACATCTGCTGGGGGAAAAATTGGTATACAAATCAATAACTAACGTATATCATGACATTTTGGCTTTTCTTTCCTTAATTTAAGGAACAGTAGTTAAGTGTGCCACTGCTAACTCAAAAGTTCAAACCCACTCAGTGTTGGAGAAAAGACCTGGAAATCTGGTCCCCTAAAGATTACAGCCTAGAACACCCTATGGAATAGCTCTGTTCTGTCACATGGGGTCACTATAAGCCAAAATTGACTCACAGGCACCTAATAACAATACAGCCTTTAATATGGAGCAATTGAGAATCTGAAAGAAGGTCAGTGGGCTGGAGGTACTGAGTTGGGTCAACCTGATAAAGAAAAAATTTAGAGGAATGAGCGGGGCTTGACTGCAAAGTCTGAAAGCCTGACAAGGAATCTGGATTTTGTTCTAGAAGTAATAGGAAGCTAATGAGTGATTGGGAGAGTTGTAGTGCCATGAGTTAATTTAGCATTTAAAAAGATCACTCTAGTTGCTGGGTAGAGAATGGATTGAGGGGATCAATTTGGCAGCCAGTATAGTAGTCTCTTTAAAGTAGCTTTATTAGCATAGCTTCTTTCAGAAGATTTGAGCTATCAGATATTCATTTTGGCATAAAATATTCAGAAATTGGAACTTTAGAGTAAGGGTGAATTGATAAGAAAAACAGAGAGGAGAAAAAGAATCACATTGTCATCCAATGGCACACAGACTGGAGCCTACATGTATTTTTGCCCTACCAATTAAAATTCTTCATAACCACTTTTGATTTTGTGTTTATTTCTCTGTGCATCAAATTTAAATTAATATATTTAGAGGAAGCTAGTACATGGGTTAGTATCTTCTAGGACCTAGATTATTCCAGTGAGATTTTATATATTAACACACAAAGTAAGAATAAATCAATAAAATAGAGGTTTTGCTATATGTGAATGTGTAGGAAAAGGCCAGTATTTTGAAGCTGAGCTTAGTAACCTTGAACCATGTCCAAACTGTCACATTAGTATGGCATAATCAAAGGCTGAATTTATGTGGATGACTTTATTTTCTACCCAACAATCTAGTGATATGGCAGAGAAACGTGGCTATCAGACAGAAATATAATTATGCTGCATTAGCTTAATATCTAATCATTTTCATCCAGGGAATAATAGCTTTACATTTACAGTCTTTGTATCTTCTGATCTGAATGATCATCACTGAGTATTTGGTAAGTGATGAGAGCAAGTAAACAACCAAGTCCTGGTCTTGGAGACTTTCAATGGCAGGAGTAGAAATATCAGGTTATTAATTAACCATAATAATGTTTGTTAATTATACTTGAAAACCAAAACCAAACCCACTGCCATCAAATTGATTCCGACTCATAGCAACCCTCATTGGGTTTCCAAGGCAGTAAGTCTTTACAGAAGTAGTTTGCCCAGTTTTGCTTCTGCAGAGTGCCTGGTGGGTTTGAATCACCAACATTCTAGTTAGCAGTCCTTAGGCACTGTGCTGCCAGAGCTCCTTATTATACTTGAAGTCTTATGGAAACAGAATTAGAAATGGACGTGTGCCAGATTGCTAAACCAGGGACATTCTTAAGAATAGAGTCTAGTGAGAATTCTTTCAGGGATTATTTATTAATTCAAATCTCCTTATGTACCTTGTGCTCCATAGACACAAAACCTTATGCTTTGCTACCATTTTGTACATTTATCGAAGGAATGATAGTTACATAAATTTATAAAAGTTAAAAAAAAAATTATAGACCTCATATTTTCTACCCTAATTTTACACTCTAATGAGGGACTCATGACAAATCTGTGAAATTCTGATTCCCATAATCATCAACTCTGAGAACTGGGACTGACCTGAGAATCACCAAGATTAAGTCACACACGTACCCCTAAGTTCACACACTAGCTGTGACTAAGTCATGGCAAGAGTTCATTTGATGCCTTATGAGTCATGCTTCCACTGGGTACTACTATTTCTTAATAAGTAAAGAAAATCAAGAGTTTAGAAATAAATTCCTGTAGCCAACTGGAAGTCTGCACCTTGTGAGGATGAAGAGTTTGACCTTGGAATTCTGTTGTTGTCGTCGAGTTGGCTCCAACTCATAGAGACCTTTTATACAACAGAACAAAACATTGCTCGGTCCTGTGCCGCCCTCACAATCCTTGCTATACCTGAGCCCATCACTGCAGCCACTGTGTCAGTCCATCTCATTGAGGGTCTTTCCCTTTTTTGCTGGCCCTCCACTTTACCAAGCATGATATCCTTCTCCAAGGAATGGTCCCTTCTGACAATATGACCAAAGTGGGTGAGACAAAGTCTGGCCATTCCCGCTTCCAAGGAGCATGCTGGCTGATATTCATAGATTCAAATAAGCAATACCTCTTCCTAAAACATTCTCTCTCTCTCTCTCTCTCTCTCTTTCTCTCTCTCTCTCTCTCTCTCTCTCTCTCTATATATATATATATATATATATATACACACACACACACAAAAACCAAACTCATTGCCATCGAATCGATTTTAACTTATAATGACGCCCATTGGGTTTCCAAGGCTATAAATCTATACGGAAGTAAGTTGCCTCATCTTCCTCCCACAGAGCAGCTAGAGCATTTGAACCACTGACCTTCTGGTTAGCAGCCAACATGCAACATGCCTTACCCACTACACCACCAGAGCTCCTCTCCATATATTTATATTTATAATTTTTAAACAGATTTATATATAAATTCTCTCTCTATATATAATACATATTGTATATATTATATATGCGAGTTCACTTGACTGCTCACCAGAAGGCTGGCAGTTCAAACCCACCAGCCACTCCTCGGAAGGAAGGTTGGGCAACCCTACTTCCGTAGTGATACTGCCT
>NW_006921592.1:2170370-2176950 GCF_000298275.1 Orycteropus afer afer | reverse complement strand
GGATTTGAACTGCCAGCCTTCTGGTTAGCAGTCAAATGCCTTAGGCGTTATGCTACCAGAGCTCCTACTTAAAAGGATCTAATTTCATGACTCAACACATATCTTTGGCTCCTGATAAAATCAGAATGGTTCAGGAATGAGTTGTGAAAGCTAAACAGAATGAAGGCCTGTAAGAATAACATTACATTGCTCTAGATCCCCCATTGACTTGACAGAAAGTGAAGTTCTCACTCCCACTGTGCAGCCTCCATGAATACAGAAAGCCCAAAATGTTTCAACAAATAGATGCAGCACTGGAGGTGCTCTCATCTATGCCAAGAAATTTAGAAGACATGTACCTGGCCAACCAACTGGAAGAGATCCATATTGGTACCCATTCCAAAGAAAGGTGATCTCACAAAATGTGGAAATTATTGAACTATATCATTAATATCACACACAAGTAAAATTTTGCTGAAAATAATTCAAAAACACTTGCAGAAGCACTTCTACAGGGAACTTCCAGAAAGTCAAGCTGGATTCAAAACAGGATGTGGAATGAAGAATATCATTGCCGATGTCAGATCTTGGCTGAGAGCAGAGAATACTGGAAAGATATTTAGCTGAGTTTTTTTGACTATGAAAAGACATTTGATTGTGAGCATCATAACAAATTATGGATAACATTGTGAAGAATGGGAGTTCCAGAACACTTAATTTTGCTCTTGAGGGACCTGTATGCAGATCAAGAGGCAGTTGTTCAAACAGAGTAAGAGGACACTGCATGGTTTAAAATTTGGAAAGGTGTGTGTCAGGGTTGTATCCTTTCACCATATTTTATTATTATTATTTTAATTGTGATTTGGGTGATAGTTTGGCCACTTGCAAGCTTTTAAGATCCCAGTCACTACTTGCCAAAGTAGGATGTGGAACATTCCAATTTTGGTGTAGTATATTATGCTGATTGAGCTTGATATCCCCTGAGACCATGGTCCCAAGCCCACAGGTCCAACTACTCCCTCCCTCTAGGTAGGTGGCTGTGGCCAAGAAGTGACTACAACTTTGTCCCTTGTCAGGTCTACCATATACCTGTGAATTCTTACAGAACATACAGATACACTTGTAGAAACATTGTGAACCAACCCTATATGGTCATGGGCACATTCCCCCTGCATGGACATACCTAATAGTTCAGCCTCCACCCATCTATCCACCCATAGATCAATGTTTGAAGGCAAACTGCCTTCACTGACAACGCAGTACTTTATGTGCAAAAGGGTTCGTCTTTGTTGTCTGTACCTCCCATGCACCTCTCTATGCCTTCTTCCTCTTCCTCAATGCCACCGTGTCCTTTTACCATACTTATTCAACTGCATGATGAGCAAATAATCTGAGAAACTGGATTGTATGAAGAAGAACATGGCATCAGGATTGGAGGAAGACTCATTAAGAACCTGAGATATACAGATGACACAACTTTGCTTGCCAAAAGTGAAGAGGACTTGAAGCACTTACTGATGAAGATCAAAGACTGCAACCTTCAGTGTGGATTTCACCTTAACATAAAGAAAACAAAAATCCTCACCACTGGACCAATAAGCAACATCATGATAAATGCAGAATTGAAGTGGTCAGGGATTTCATTTTATTTGGATCCACAATCAGTGCCCATGGAAGCAGCAGTCAAGACATCAATCAATGCATTGCATTGGACAAATCTGCTGCAAAAGACCTCTTTAAAATTTTAAAGAGCGAAGATGTCACCTAGAGTAATGAAGTGCACCTAACCCAAAGCTGGACGATGCAAAAGCTGGACAATAAACAAGGAAGACCTAAGAAGAACAGATGCCTTTGAATTATGATGTTGGCAAAGAATATTGAATATATCATGACCTGCTGTAAGAATGAACAAATCTGTCTTGGAAGAAGTATAACCAGAATGCTCCTTAGAAGAAGAATGGTGAGACTTCCTCTCACATACTTTGGTCATATTGTCACTAGGAATTAGTCCCTGTAGAAAGACATCATGCTTGGTAAAGTAGAGGATCAGCCAAAAACCATTGGCCCATATGGTTTCCAAGACCATTGATGTGATGAATTGACACAGTGGCTGCAACAGTGGGCTCAAGTATGACAATTGTGAGGATGGTGCTGAACCACGCATTGTTTCATTCTATTGTACATAGGATCACTATGAGTCAGACCTACTCAATGGCACGTAGCAACAACAACCTGGTCATTGGTTATGGCCCTGATATTATCATTGTGATACTGTATTCTAAGAAATGATCTGTCACTTTAAGTTTCCTGACCTTGGAGGAGCGTATCAAATCTCAGTCTAATAGTTTGTGGTTTTTTTGGGGTTTTTTTTTTGTCATAATTTTGTCTTTCATTTCCTTCTTCTCTGTGTTGAGTATAGTCTGCTGACTTTTTTTAAAAGCTGTATATCAGCACTGTTGCAGTTATGTTTTTTGGTCAAGGAAGACACTAAAGCCTGTAAATGTAGATGTGAATTTTAAGTTTTTAATTCAGTGTATGGAAATAGTTTTTATTTTCAAAGAGATGGCTAATCCTTGGCCATAAAAAAGATATTTTGGAAAGAGAGGCCTACATCCTCTTTTCAGTTTTTCCACATTGTCTATTGTTGTTGTTGTTGTTATGTGCCGTCGAGTTGGACCCAGCTCATAGCGACCCCTCCTTGGGTTTCCAAGGCAGTATCACTACAGAAGTAGATTGCTCCATCTTCCTTCTGAGGAGTGGCTGGTGGGTTTGAACCGCCAGCCTTCTGGTTAGCAGTCAAATGCTTTAGGCACTATGCTACCAGAGCTCCCACATTGTCGATTAGGTTTGATGAAATGTGTGTTTTCATTAAGATCTCAATCGTTGTAATGCTCTTATTCCACTATAAAGAAGAAAAACATCACTCAGCCTCCCTGAAATGAATCACATAGTCTAAGAGATGCAGGGCACACTGCACCCTAATGGAAACACTAGGTTTTTGGGTCCATCCAAGTAAGCCAGTGACAGATGAAATCATTTGACATACTGCTTACCCCCTGTAAGCCCCTGTTTTTTATATGCATGATCGAATTGTATGACACTTACCTTACAGAATTGATTGTGAAGACTGCATGAAATACTGTATGTGAACATCCCTTGTGCGATATAAGATACTTTATAAATATAATGTATTATTGTCAAACAAAGATTAATTGCTTCATAATGAAGAAACAAAATTCAAAACAAGTATGCAGTTATAATTTTAAATTGTTTATGAAAATACCTGAGAATAAAATTCTTATATATATTCACATTAACCTGTTGCAGTTAAGTCATTTCTGACTCATAGCAACTTTATAGGACACAGTAGAACTGGCCTATCTGGTTTCCAAGGCCGTAAATCTTTTCAAAAGCCACATCTTTCTCTTGCAGAGTGGATGGCAGGTCCAAGCCACCAACCTGCACCACCAGGGATCCTTATATTCACATTGCTTCTAAATAAACATTCTTCTGATTGCTTTTTAATGTAATTTAGACACCATGACCTATTGGTAAAAGATGAGCTTCATTTATAAAGCTCCATTATAAAGCATAAGTTGTTGAATCTTTCCTCAATAATAATAATCAGGTGAGGAAAATATCATCTAATTTTAAGAGCATGGGATTTAACTTTAGAGTTCATAAAGTGAATTTTACTACAGTCTCAACCCACATAATGATGATTCCCCAAAGGTAGATTGTTAGAAATGAGGAATGAATGTTCTCACAGAAACAATGTTAAAAATAGGAGGAGGAAGGAAAATGTCCTAGCAAAACTACAAAACTCTGATTATCGCCCTATTAAGCCTAAAGTACTATACATTTACAATGGAGATTGGCAGTGGCTTATTCTACATCATGAAGTGAAAATAAATAATCGTAATTTTGCTTGACATTTCCCCTAATGGAAGTGTGAGCAAAGGATAGGAGTGGAACAGTCCAGGTAGACACAGTTTTGAAGAACAAAGAGGCATTCACCAGGTACAGAAGGAAGAACAGAAGGGTCAATATATTCAACAGTGTAGAAGCAGGAGACCTGTTGGCACAAATGGTTAAGCACTCAGCTGTTAACCGAAAGGTTAACGGTTCAAATCCACCCAGTGGCTCCATGGGAGAAAGAACTGGTGATCTGTTTTCATAAAGAGCACAGCCAAGAAAACCCTGTAAGACAGTTCTACTCTGTCACACAGGGTTGCTTTGAGTCAATGCTGATTTGATGGACCTGACAACAGCAAGAGAAGCAGGGAACAGCATTAGGAGAAAAATGGATAATTTGGTGCTCTGACGCATAAAGTGTTACGGAGTTTGGAGGGAAATTGAGAGATTTCAATAAAGATCCTTTCAGAGTCACCTCCTGAAGGCTTTAAATGCTGAACTGACCTTTCTTGGGATGGGCAGCCACTGAAGGGTAATGATCAGGGGACGGCCTAATTGATTGTTTTAGAAAGAATACGCTGGTGGCAGTGTACTCTTGGCAATTGACTTTGTCATGGTCTGCTGGAATTGTTTTACTTTGTAGATCAATGGTAACTCTGAATGTTAGAGACCACAATGCATTTATTTTCATTCATTAGAATAAAAGCAATCAGCCTGCAGGAACAGTTAAGAGGGGCTGGTCTTGTGTTTCTCAAACTATAGCCACTTTGTGGACATGATTGTTTTTTTAATCTACAAATCATTTCTACACTAATTTATTAAATATTTTTGATGGTCTCATTTTTTTCGCAACTCCAAATAGGAAAATCAATATCTTTAAGCAATAGTATATGTTAAATTGTTAAATATATAAATTCCTTACATGTGTTTTTTCTAACATTTATTAATATATACCTGGAGAAGTACCTGGTGATTTGGTTCCAAAAGGTCACTGGTTTGAAAATCAGATGAAGCAGTTCTGCTCTGAAACGAATGGGGTCGCCATGAGTCAAAATGGGCCCAATGGCAACTGCTTTGGTTTGGTCTGGTTTTGGTTATCAGAAGAAAAATGCCCATTTGGGTACGACCCTCGCATCACCTTTTTAGAAACATAGGTTCGGTCTACTGCTATCACTTTACAGATAGAAAATCTGATGTACGAGTAAATGCAATGATTTGCCCAGATTCCCTGTGCGCCTACATTGTGGCAAACATAGTTCTAGGAGATGAGGGGAAGGCTATCAGAGAACGAAATCACTGTCTCCAAGAGCTTATGTTCTAACAGGGGACAGCACAGACAGAAAGGTGACAAAACCAAGACGTAATGTTAGGTGCTATGAAGGCTATGAAGAAAAGTGAGGTAAGTCAGGGAATAGAGAGTGTGGGTGGACCTTTAGGTAGGATGGTTAAGGAAGACCTGTCAACCATCCAGATGCATTGGGGGAGGGAGTGGTGGGGACACCTGACCATGGAGCCAAGGCTCCCGCGGTGACACCTTGCCTGACATGCTCGAGGAAGAAGAGCAAAGATAATAAATTAGTGGTGGCACCATGAAAGTCCAGTTCTCATTTGCCCCACTCAGCACCCAGTCAGACAGATCTCCTGCCTCTATACCATGGTTGGCTGAGTGTACAAATTCCTGCTCACCCTCTGCTTTATTGAAACCTAGCCAGGCTCATGTTTACATATTGCCTGTAATTGCTTTTGTGCTACACAGCAGGATTGAGTAATTGCAACAAAAACATATAGCCTGGAAAAAGCTTAAAATATTTACCATCTGACACTTTACAGAAAAAATTGGCTGACCTCTTCTCTACATAAACAAACAAACAAACAAACAGCTGCATTGGCATCAAGTCCATTCCAATGTATTGTGACCCTACAAGGACAGAGCAGAACTCAGCTGTAGGGTTTCCAAGGCTGTAAATCTTCACAGAAGCGGAATGCCACATCTTTGTCCCGCAGAGCGTCTGGTGGATTCAAACTGCAGCTGAGTGCTTTAAGCACTGCACCACCAAGGCTCCTTCTGCTCTAGATAAAATCCTCTTTTCCCGTTTTCTTGTCCAATGTTGACATCACAGGAAGAACATGCTGTGAACATCTGTATAATGAAATATGCATTTCCATGCCAAAATCTAGTTTCTACTTGTAAGAAATCTGATTTCCTTTTTTTTTTTTTTTTGAATTTTATCTTTATAGCAGTAGATGCTTTCTAGTATATTCTTTTCATGTAATTGTTCTTTAGTGATGAATTAGGAGAATAAGATACTGTGCCATTTCATAAAGGTAGGCATGAAGAAGAATCATAGTTAGCATTACACTTACGGTTTCTTCTGGTTAGTATTCAAATTATATTCTCTCTAAACTACATCTGGAACAGGCTGGTAACATACCCTGTCAGAAGTTTCATTGTTGGGTGATGCACAAGATTTTCAACAGATCTTTGTGGAAAGCGAGATCCGGAGCTACAAGTCTCTTTGGAACTAATTACCTTCTCAAGGGGTCCTGAAGATCATCTGTGACCTCAGATGAAAGAAATGCTGCCTTCACCTTGTTGTTGTTGTTGTTGTTATGTGCCGTCGAGTCGGCCCCGACTCATAGCGACCCCTCCTTGGGTTTCCGAGGCAGTATCACTACGGAAGTAGGA
>NW_006921592.1:2157450-2170098 GCF_000298275.1 Orycteropus afer afer | reverse complement strand
GGGTTTGAACCGCCAGCCTTCTGGTTAGCAGTCAAGTGCTTTAGCCACTATGCTACCAGAGCTCCTAGAGAAAATAGGATAAAATATATATGTATATGAACAATATTTAATAGACTCAGTCTGTATGTGATTGAACTCAAGATTTAAAGTCGGAAGAAGGGTTGAAGTAGCATCTTGGTGAAGAAGGAAGTTGAGAAATCTGAACTTTAAAAATATTTCTTAAGTTTCAAACATTATCTAAAACCAGTTACTTTAGCCTTACATACACTCAAAACCAAATTCAATGCCATCGAGTTGATTCTGACCCATAGTGACTCCCAATGCATTTCCAAGGCTGTAAATCTTTACAGGAGCATACTGCCTCATCTTTCTTCCACAGAGTTGCTGGTGGGTTTGAACCACCAAACTTTTTGGTTAGCAGCCAAATACCTTAACCACTACACCACTAGAGCTCCTTTATGTATACTCTAGTCTACAGACTCAAAGTAGCTCTCACGTGTTTGCCTGCCCGGCCATCCTCCTGCTTCCCCTTCTCTTTTCTTTTCTTCCTCTCCTCCTCCTCCTCCTCTCTCTGAAACATGAGGTAGAAAAGAAGTTTCCTTTCCAAATCTTCCCCAGTGACCACTCTCTCTTAACTGAATGCTTCCTAAGGTACTTCCTGAACTACTCTTTCCCATTGTTGTTGTTATGTGCCCTCAAGTCAGACCTGACTCATAGCGACCCCTCCTTGGGTTTTTGAGGCGATATCATAGAAGTAGATTGCCCCATCTTCCTTCCAAGAAGTGGCTGGTGGGTTTGAACCACCAGCCTTCTGGTTAGCAGTCACGTGCCTTAGGTACTACGCTACCAAAGCTCCTAAACCAAATTCACTGCCATCGAGTTGATTCTGACCCATAGCGACCCCCATTGAATTTCCAAGGCTGTAAATCTTTACAGGAGCATACTGCCTCATCTTTCTTCCACAGAGTTGCCATTAACCTCCTATTATAAGGCTGAGCTTGACAGTTGTTTTGTTTGTTTGTTTTTAAGGGTATCTGTAACTCTTCTCACTATATCAAGTATAGTTTTCTAAGTACAAATACATGGTTAACAACTAAAAAACTAAAGTCACTGCCGTCGAGTTGGAACTGACTCATAGCGACCCTTCCTTGGGTTTCCGAGGTGGTATTACTACAGAAGTAGATTGCCCAACCTTCCTTCCAAGGAGGAAAATATGAAAAAGCAAACCAAAGAAAATAAAATTTAACCATAGTTACCACTTTGTTTTCTACCTGTCATCTCTTTATCTATTTAAAAATTGTGATTATTCTTTACTTATTTCATAGCCTGCTTTTTTCACATAATAATGTGAAAGTATGTATTTCTCTGTCTAACTAACTAATCTTCTGAATCTTGATTTTGATCATCAAATGTCATGAATCGTAGTTTATTTAATTAGTCTCCTATCAGTGGACTTTTCATTTGTTTCCACTTTTTCTTTATTATAAATAATACTGCAGTGAACATCTTTGTGTATTCACAGGTCTGATGATTCCCTTAGGATGGATTCTTAGGGATGTAGCAGCTGCAGAGATGGAAATGTATGTCTATTAGTAAGGCCTTGGTTACACATTATTCTATACCCAACTCATGAAAACAGGCATAGGACCTTTTCTTCATCATGTATTTAATGTTAAGGATCAGTCTATGTTTTACTTGGATCTTGCTTATGGTGGCTCTTTCTCAAGTAGAAGTCACCAGATAGTTTATCATCCATTGTCTCTAGAGAAACCTTGATCAGTGAGAGAATGGAAGATGCAGGAGTTTGGAGGGAAAGAGACAAGGAAATGGCTACAGATCTAAGATTGAAATAAGCCATTCAAGTCCCAATATTTCTCTCATTGAGCGTCCACATGATACATATTAGGCACAATGAGAAAAGATTAAGATAAATGAAAATCAAAGGACCAATACCCTTATAGACTTGTAGTCCACAAAGTTGGCAGTGAGGAATACCACCGCTTAGTGCTAACTTGTGGTGTGGGAAGAGGTCAGTCTTTTGGAGGTGACCCACTGCTATTGAGTAGCAATCATATATTCAACCAAAACATTTTTTTCCTTTTTTTTTTTTTTTTTTTGCCTTGTTGAAATTGGAGCTCTTTTCTCCCTAAGTTTGTTCCCTTGTCTAGTTAAGAATGACTGTTATCTGAAAAATCCGCTCTCGGATGATATTAGAAAGGGTCCTTTCTGTGTGACTGAATGGGAGCCAGAACCTTTCAATTGGGCCTCCCAGTTAGATATGTCACAGTGTAACTACTTTGAGTCTGCATCCATATGCTATAGTGATCACAGCTCATATATATATATATATATATATATATATATATATATATATTTTGATAAGGGCCCAAAGGAGTGTAGGTTTCTAATCATACATTTTCATTTGGGAGGGGGAGGGGCTGCAGGCTGAGATATGTGATAGTACAAGTTTTATTACTGACATTTTAGAAGCTGTGGAGGGCCCCAGCAAACTCTAACTTCATTCCATTCGGGCCATGCACAGAGACCAGAGTATTCTTTTGAAAACATCCCGAGTTTTTCACAGTTCTTTAAAGAAGTGCTATCTTTCCATTCTTTGGAGATGAACAATGCCACTTGTGTGCTCAAACCACTGCGAGCCTTCATACACTGTTTCTTTAGAAGGATTTGCTTTCTAAAGTTGAACTTTCAGAAATCAGCACACCTTATCACACACTCCCAAGTCCTTCTTTCTGAAAATGGAAAAAGCGAAGGGGGGAGTGGGGGGAGCCTGTCCGGACTTGTGCCAGTTAAATCCGATCTCTCGGGGGATTTGTTTTTCTTCTGGCGTCAGATTAGATGTTCAAATAAAGCAGTGTTTTAGGGCAGTGAGGGAATGTCCATGGGATTCTTAATGAGACTAATCCCGAAGCAGCACATTCCAAGGGACTAATCTGCCCAAGTTCATTGCTTACTTGAAACGTCTCTTGGGGGAAGAGCCGGGAGAGTGACTTTTTTTTTTTTCCAGTGGGCGGTCATAAGAGCGTTATTAACAGGATGACCAGCCACAGCCACAGCAAAATGAAAGCCTCACGAGCTGCCTGTGGGACTGCCTTTACCACTACGCTGAGTCAGGGCTCAGGTAAACTGATTTCAGCCGACTTTTCTCTTTCTTCATCTTCCTGCTATGGAATCTGGAGCCTTAGAGGAAGACCTAAGGAATGCCCAGGGAGGTGTGGAGGGAAAACAAAAGGCAGAGATGAACATGTTTGCAGTATCTTGGGGTCTTTGGTCTTTTCCTCTGATTCGGACAGGTGTGCATTTGAACCATGAGAGTCAGACCACGGGAGAATTGTGAAATTTTCCTTGCATTTTGCTTGTATAAAGTCAGTGGGCTCTTTTTCTAATCTTGTGATCAAGATTTCTAATCCTGGGTGATTGTACTTTGGTTAAAGTTACCCTGTTGAGGGGTAGGTTGCAATAGCACTTTCCAGAACTTTCTGATGATAGATTTAATATACTATGTATGTATTTGTAAATTGTTCCTACCTGGAGAAGTAAGTGGTTGATTCTGTAGTTAGTGGGGACTGGGAAATAAAAAGAATGGAAGTAGTTTGGGGACTAATATTTGTAGCAGAGTCTGTAAAAACAGTTGAAATGTCCTTAAATGAAATGACTTTTTTTTTTCTTTTTAAGGTAATATTTACAACATTTTTTAATTTATTAATATCATTTTGATGACATTTGATGCCTGTACTGTACATTTAGTTTTCAAAATTTGTAGTTTAAATAATTCATTCTTCTAGGGTAATCATTGTACTTTGTTGAAAATAGCCTCATTTTTGTTTTGAATAATTATAATTTAATTATTAGCCTTTGAAAAACACTTTCCTATTACACATCACACATGCCTGATAACAGAGAAAGACAAGAAAGAAAACAGCCCTTCAAAAATGCAGATGTGGTAATATGGCCCTTCTATCTTTAGAAAAGGGTATACAGGTGATTTTTTAAGAGCAAATCATAGCCATCTTTTCTGAGAGTACATGAGACTTCTCAAGCATATTTTGAAAGAGAAGATTTAAAGGCACACTGTCCATTGAGGTTTATCAATGAAGAGAACTCAAGGATCAACTAGAAATATAGCATGTCAAAACTATTTCATGCCTTCTAGCAAAAAGGATGACCATTCTAAACTAACTCAGTGGGATAGTAAACCCAAGTATAAAGCTGTAGATAGAATAGTTCAAAGTCTTTGGAAGAGATAATTAGGGAACAAGTTAAATCACAATTATACATCAAATATGCCCTCTCCAAAAAAAAAAAAAAGTTAAAAATCTAGTCTCTGTCCATTGAAGACCTAAACAAAAGCACAATATAGGAAAGCGCACAACAGAGGGTAGTAAATTATGTATGATGTGCTGTGGAATTTCTAATTCATGTGTTACACATGCATTCTTTCTATTATGTATTATACTTTTCTTCTAAAAAGCAGCCAATTCAATTATGAGTGATATAAAACAATTTTTTTTACATTATATTTTCATTTTCTTTCAAATTTTCTGTGGTTTTGCAAGTTGTTACATGCCGTCCAGTCAGACCTGACTCATAGTGACCCCTCCTTGGGTTTCCGAGGCAGTATCACTACAGAAGTAGATTGCCAACCTTCCTTACTTTGTTAATAGTGACAAATAGACACTTGATTCTCAATCCATTTGCTAACAGTGAGGTAGCTTTTCACCTGTAAGAAGGCAATTAAGTTGCTACATTGCACAGAAGTCAAATTACTTTATGCTTAAAGACTAACAAACGAGTTGGCAATCCATATCTAGTAATGCTTCCTAAACACCATCTGAGTGCAATGTACAGGGTTTTCCAAATTGAAACTGAGATTTATGAGCAAGAAAAGTAATGAAGGTGTCTGTGAAAAGTCTACTCCAGTTGCCCTGGTCCTTCAGATTTTCAAGTTAGTAGCCCTGTTATTTATTTGCTGCAGCCATTATGATCCTATTTCCACTTTTTTCTCCTATTCTTATGCCTTCCTAATGTCCCATCCCCATCTCTAAGCTCAAGAAGAGAGGCAGAGTCAGATAGCAGAGTGCTTATTACTCCACATGCATATTTCTGTGAGTACTGGAAGGGAAAAGGGAGGATAGGAAAGACAGCAAGTGTGAACTGGTTCTAAGCCTTGCCTTTAGAAGTCCAACTCTGCCCATGTACCGGGGCATTCCCTGGCATGCATAGATGGCACTGCCTATATAAAGTTTAGTTAATATCAATAATGTCTGCTTTGGAGAGGCAGTTTAGCAAAGTGGGTACAGAGTATGAACTCTGGAGTCAAACTGTACAAGTTCAAATCCTAGGTTTAAAACATATTTGCTACATCCCTTCATTCAATCTTTTTACTGGTAAATTAACTGTAACAGTTCTTTGCTCACAGAGTTCTTAATGTGGACCCATAGAGTTAATGTATGCATTATATAATGACGGGCACATGATGAGCCAGCCTTCTGGTTAGCAGTCAAATGCCATAGGCACTAGGCCACCAGAGCTCCTTAATTAATGTTGTTGTTGTTGTTATGTGCCGTCAAGTCGGACCCGACTCATAGCGACCCCTCCTTGGGTTTCTGAGGCAGTATCACTACAGAGGTAGATTGCCCGACCTTCCTTTCGAGGAGTGGCTGGTGGGTCTGAACCGCCAGCCTTCCAGTTAGCAGTCAAGTGCCTTAGGCACTATGCTAGCAGCACTCAATGGTAGTCCCTGTTATTACTTACTGACCTCCTACTAAGTGCACGTTGTTGTTGTTGTTGGTGGTGGTGGTGGTGGTGGTGGTTGTTGTTGTTGTTGTTATGTGCCGTTGAGTCAAACCTGACTCATAGCGACCCCTCCTTGGGTTTCTGAGGCAGTATCACTATGGAAGTAGATTGCCCAACCTTCCTTCCGAGGAGTGGCTGGTGGGTTTGAACCGCCAGCCGTCTGGTTAGCAGGCAAGTGTCTTAGCCACTATGCTACCAGTGGTAGTTGCCATGAAGTCGATTCTGACTCATTGGCGACCCCATGTGTACAGAGTAGAACTGCTCCATAGGGTTTTCAAAGCTGTGATCTTTCAGGAGCACATTATCAGGACTGTATTCCATGGTGCCTCTGGGTGGATTCATATCAGGGCTTCAAACTAGTTCATTTGGGGTTTGACTCCTTGCTGAGAATTTGTTTCCACCCTAGTTTAAAAATTTTAATAGAATCTCCATTTTAACAAGATCCCCCTAGTGATTCTCACGTTGACAAGAGATCTTGTCAAAATGGACATTCTGCTTCAATATATTTGGGGTGGAAATGTAAATTATCAGCAGGAGTCAAACTGGAATGAACAGGTAAGTCCTGGCTCAAACCACCAACTTTTCTGCTGGTAGTTGAGTGCTTAAACATTTGTACCACTAAGGGACTATTAAATGCAGGTATCTTAATCTGCTTTGATTATCACACCAACACTCAAAGAAGTTTTGGTTATCCCCATGTTAGAGAAAAGACTCACTCACACTCACTTACTGCTATCAAGTCAGATCCGACTCATAGCGACCCCTTCTTGGGTTTCCAAGGCAGTATCACCTCAGAAGTAGATTGCTCAACCTTCCTTCCCAGGAGTAGCTGGTTGGTTTGAACTGCCAGCCTTCTGGTTAGCAGTCAAATGCCTTAAGCACTACGCCACCACAGCAAAAAGACTCAAAGAAGTTAAATAACTTTTCTATATATCTTGCTAGTGGAGAGCCAGGTCTGGTAGTCTGTCAGTTTTGACACAAAGGAAGATCAATGTTGATTAAATCTGCCATGTTGATTTCATCCTGTCCTCTTCTGAATCCTCATCTGAACCTTTAGTACAAGAATCAACCTAGTACGTATCTCCTCTTCTTCAAGGGAAGTTATGATACCTACCGATGTATTAGTGTTGTATCTCATTTTATAGATGAGAAAAACTGAGGCTCAGAGAAATTACATGACTTTGTCCATACCACAGTCTCAGTAAAGCCATTTTTCTCCTGGAAAACTTCATCTTCTGCACACATACACACACAAAAAAGAAAAACCAAGTTTTTGTTGAGTCAATTACAACTCAGGGCAAGCTTTTCTCCAGGGGAGTATTGACCAGCACTTCTGAAATTCCCATTTACTCTCCCAAAAGAGCCTTCAGAATGCTGGTCAAAGTGGGCCATGAAGGAAAATGCAAAGTGCACTCTCTCTTTTCTGTTCCCTGAGATGGAGAGAAACCGGGTTTCAAATATCCAGTGAGGAGTATTTTATCTTCTTTCTGCCAAAAGATATTATCAGTGAAAGTATTCGGTGCCCAGAGAAAATCACAGTGTATGAATAGTTTAACTTTCGGGCTTTTTACAAAGATAAAGACTGGCTATCTGTTCAACTAAGCTCATTTCTGTTGCAAAGAGGTAGCCATTTGTTTTTCTTACAAGTTTGAGAAGAATAAGCTTTGTGAATAGATGCTGGCACTCTTATCACATCCAACAGAATTGCAAATGTTACCTTTGCAGTGTGAGGGCAAAGAGAGTGAAATGGACACAAGGATCCTTAAGACACTGTGAGAATGCCTCTTCACGTGGATGTGGCTGAGCCCTCAGGAATTAGACACCTTGATTATAACCATGATTTAAGTAGGATGCAGTCCCTCTGTGCCCTCACTCATCCTCTCTGTTGCTTCTTTATTATTATTATTATTGTGGTGGTGGTTAAAATATACATAATAAAACATATGCCATTTCAGCTATTTCCACATGTACAGTCAGTGACATTGATTACATTCTTCCAGTTGTGAAACCATTCTCGCTCACTATCCTTTGCCATATCATTCCACCATCATTAGCATTAACTCACTGCCCCCTAAGCTATAACACCCCCATTTCCCCTCCATTTCTATACCTGGTAACTACTAGTAATCTTTGGTTTCTATTTATTGGCTTATTTCACATAAATGAGATCATACAGTACTTGTCCTTTAGGGACTGACGTAGTTTGCTCGGCATGTTTTCAGGGTCCATCCGTGTTGTGGCGTGCATCAGGACTTCACTTCTTTTTATGGCTGAGTGATATCCCATTGTGTGTATTTACCACATTTTGTTTACCCCTTCATCTATTGATGAACATTTCAGTTGCTTCTACCTTTTGACTCTTGTAAATAGTGTCTCAATGAACATTAGTGTACAGGCCATGTTACTACATGCTTTGTCATGATAATTAGACAAATCCTGCCTTTCTGCGTCAAATGCTCAAGTAGACCTCCAGTGTAAAGGAAGAGAGGGATGCAAGATTTATGGGTTGAGGGTAAATAAGGGCATAGCATGGTTTATACCAACATTTGAGCCTTTGGCAGAGTCAATACCAGTTATGGCAAAAGAATGGGGGTTTGCAACAGTTAACACCAACCATTGAGACACAGCAAGTGAACAGCTCAGTTTTGCTGTAACCCTGTATATCTTAAGTATGTGAACTTAGTTCTGATGCCAAGTTAGAAAGATGATACTATGCAGAAATAATATTGTAAGCTGTTCCAGTAATTTCCATCTGAAATTCTTAGAGAAGGAGTCTTCTGAGGGGCTTTCCAGATTTCACAGGAGATGCCTCTAGTATTTCAAATACTGAGAAAGAAAGAGTAGAGGGATTCAGGATGCCACTGTGCTCTGGAACAAAGATTGTACAGTTTGCCGGAACTTCCTTTCTCTGGGAACCCGATCTCAGCGCCAGGACTCCTAGGTGGACATTCTAAGAAGCTCTGTTTGCTATGCTTAAGGGCATGTGAGATGCAAAAATGGTCTATCTTACTTCCTTGAAAAGGCACTACCTGTGAAATTTGGAACTGTGATGAGACCTTTATCTTCCCTACGTTTCCATTTCCTTTTTTTTTTTTTGCTTGTACATAAGCACTGATTTGGATTTTAGAAAAGCATGTTAATGAATTAGGGCTATTGAGTTATACAGTTGCCTGGCCATTTTCATTTTCTTCTACCAGGAAGATCAGATAGAAGTGTCAACCATGAAGACATTAAGCTTACGTAGGTGTACTTCTCCCAACGCTGAATATTCCTTGTTTTCTGTAGAGTTATAAATATACTGTTCTGTCCTCCTGTTTCCTCTGTAAATGCTGTTGTCTTTCTATCCTTCTGCAATAATCATGAGTTTTGTATACGGTGTCATCACTAACACTCTTTCGTTATGACCACTCCCTTTGGCTCCCAGCGTGCGATGTGAAACAACCTAAGCAGCAGGTTCTGAGAGTAAGGTATTTTGTTATGTGCAGTGTTGATGTGTGTAGTACCGCAATTTCAATTCAGTTAATAAGATATTAGTTTATGATGTGATTATGAAATTTTGCTTCTTAGTAAAAAATATTTAAAAGTTATGTTCAACTTCCTCCTTTTATTTTTTTCTAGGCTCAGAAATCCTGGATAGAGAGAGCATTTTATAAAAGAGAATGTGTTCACATCATACCCAGCACCAAAGACCCCCATAGGTAATCTTACTATCTTTATTATATATGTATGTATGTATATAAACAGTGCCAATGAGTTGATTCTGACTCACAGGACCCCCATTGGGTTTCCAAAGCTGTGAATCTTTATGGAAGCAGACTGCCTCATCTTCCTTCCACAGAGCTACTGGTGGGTTAGAACCACCAACTTTTTGGTTAGCAGCCAAATGCCTTAACCATTACACCACCAGAGTTCCTTTTATAATAAAGAGAGAACATGAAGTAGTAATTGTGGGAACTAAACTCTAATGGTAATTACTACCTATTGTAAGGGGACTATTGTCAACTTGAAGATCATTTCTTGTCATTGAACATCTTTAAAGTGATTGTGAATATACCCAACCCATAATATACTATGTCTGTAGTTAATTCTCCAAGAGCCTGTATAGAATAACAGATATGCCATTGAGGAATTAAATCACTAAGTAACAGTGGGATATTTCTCTTAGTATGGTTACTGATTTTCCTTACTAAGCATTTCATAAAAAATGCTTGATTTGTACCAACATGCTCTGCTATGGTGGAAAGACGACTTTTAAATAAATAACTCCTAGCAGATTACTAAGGAATTCTGGTGGCACAGTGGTTAAGAGCTCAACCGCTAACCAAAAGGTTAGCATTTTAAACCCACCAGGCTTCTCTGCAGGAGAAAGATGTGGCAGTCTGTTTCTGTTAAGAAAAAAGCTTTGGAAACCCTATGGGGCAGTTCTACTGTGTCTTATAGGTCAGTTACTGCATTTGGAATAAAGTAGCATATAAATGTCTGGAAATGTTTTTTTTATGAACAGATAATACAATAAAACATTCTAAAATATGGATATAGAGTCATATAGACTAGCTGTGTAATATTAGGGAAGTTTCTAATCTTAAAACTGCCATTATTTCATCAACAAAATGGGTAATAATACCTTGGCATATGTTGTTGTTGTTGTTATATGCTGTGAGTTGGACAAGACTCATAGTGACCCCTCCTTGTGTTTCTGAGGCAGTATCACTACAGAAGTAGATTGCCCAACTTTCCTTCCGAGGAGTGGCTGGTGGGTTTGAACCACCAGCCTTCTGGTTAACAGTCAAGTACCTTAGGCACTACACTACCAGAGCTCCCACCTTGGCATGTAATATTTAATAAATGGTAGCTATGTATCATGACTACTGTTACTGATTCTAGTAATAGTGGCAGTAATGTTTGAAGGATATTTTCATGATGGAAGGAGTGCATTTTAAGTTTTCAAATATCTCATGAATAACTTTTCATTGTTTCTTTAAGAACATTTAAGCCTGCAGATTTTTATTCTTGGTATTGAATATGTGACAGTGAGTGTCAATTTAGAAGAGACAAATTAGGTCATGACTCACATATGAGTTAGATTTGTTATTTAAATGTACATGTTAAAATTCTTCCCTCGGTACTGTACTGTGTCCTTTGTGCAAGAATTGATAGGTGGGAGGAAAGAGAAGTAGAAAAATCTAGAAGACTTTTGTTTTTAAGTATTCAATCCTGAACAATATGCCAGGTGTAAAAACAAGAGGGCAGAGTGAAGCAGGAGGCGCTTTATAGCTTATACAGCTAAAGGAAAATGTGGAAGGGGGAGAGAAAAAAACCATGTCAAGTCAGTTAGTGCACCATTTGCATGATACACCCATATAGGAGACTCTTCCTGAGAATTGACTGAAATGAGTCACTATGCATTATAGATTTCTGTAGCCTTTTGCCTGATGTGTCTATTTCAACAGTGGCTAATAAAAGGGCATGACTTTGTCTTCTTATGTTGTAGGTGTTGCTGTGGGCGTCTGATAGGCCAACATGTCGGCCTCACTCCCAGTATCTCTGTTCTTCAAAATGAGAAAAATGAAAGTCGCCTCTCCCGAAATGACATCCAGTCTGAGAAATGGTCCATCAGCAAGCACACTCAACTCAGCCCAACAGATGCTTTTGGGACCATTGAGTTCCAAGGTGGCGGCCATTCCAACAAAGCCATGGTAATCAGAGAGCCATTCAGTGACTTGCCAAATGCTATCTTCAGTCCTGCAATGGAGTGGTTAAGAGCTTAGGATTTAGTAGTGGGGCTGAATCCCAATTTTGCCATTCCTGGCAGGGTGACTTTGCTCTAAAAACCTTGCCCTTTGTGTCTCAGTGCTCCTTGTATCCATCGAGGAAAAGAAAACCTCATTAATATGAGATTGGATACAATGACTTATTATTAATAACAGCTTTCTAAAATCATTCACTCTCTATTATGTTACCTTCTGGATCTCATTAAGACATATTTTCTAATTCCTTATTACCTATTGTTTCTGTTTTATTCTGTTTGAAACTAGCATTTTTCTCAAATCAAAGTAAAAATGATCATCCTAGATTATTTGTTGTGAGAGACTTTGCCATCCAAATTCAGTGCTTTTTTTCCAAGTGACTGTGTTCAGCAGTGTCCTCAGTAAAAGGGTCCCACATAAATGGAAAGGATTCCTATGAAAATAATTTTTTACTTCTATTTTTTTAAAAGGAGCTTCTAGAAAATATCTAAATTTCAGCTTGAAGAGCTGTCACTTCTAAACTTCAGCTTTCATCAGGGACCACTCCCTAAGTGACTGACAGATTTGACAAGGAGAACAGTATTGTATCTGTTTTTGAAGTTCTAGAAATGTTGTATTTCAACAACAGTCTCCTCGCAGTTACAAGAAAGAGAGAGAGAGTTAGCTGAGGGTGAAGCAATTGGAGGTGACTGTCCTTAGGCATGCCACGGAGTCTTCTGAATTTGGAAGGGAAATTTTGCTTAGAGTAGCACACAGCAATATACAAGAAGAACTACCTCATTACCAGTTATGGCTTGAAAATGTACAATAAGGCAACCTTTCTTGTCTCTTCTCCCCTTCCCAGCCCTTCTTTTTTTCTTTCCCTCTTTTCCCTTCTCTTTCCTCCCTCTCCCCACTTCACAGTAATATTTTCTTTACCAAGAACAGCTGACTGAGCCATTCTCATAGTTCTTCCCTATGAAAATTAAGATATGTATTAAAACCTATCTTGAGTTATAGGAGCTCTGGTAGCATAGTGCCTAAGGCACTTGACTGCTAACCAGAAGGCTGGCGGTTCAAACCCACCAGCCACTCCTCGGAAGGAAGG
>NW_006921592.1:2139359-2157350 GCF_000298275.1 Orycteropus afer afer | reverse complement strand
CTACTTCTGTAGTGATACTGCCTCAGAAACCCAAGGAGGGGTCACTATGAGTCAGATCTGACTCGATAGCACATAACAATAACAACAATGTTGAGTTATAGGAGCTGTGGTAGTATAGGGCCCAAGGCATTTGACTGCTAACCAGAAGGCTGGTGGTTCAAACCCACCAGCCACTCCTCAGAATGAAGGATGAGCAATCTACTTACATAGTGATAATGCCTTGGAAATCTAAGGAGGGGTTGCTATGAGTCGGATCTGACTTGACGGTAGATAACAACAACATGTTGAGTTATAGATTAGAAAAAAGAGGTTGCTATTTTTTGTTGTTGTTATTGTAAAATGCCATTGAGCTGGTTGCGACTCATAGCAACCCATGAGAATGAATGAAATGCTCCCCGATCCTGCACCATCTTCACAGCCGTTGCTGTTTGAGCTGTGGTTGCAGTCTTGTGTCAGTCCGTCTCATTGAGAGTGTTCCTTTCTTTGCTGACCCTCTACTTTAATAAGAATGATTTCCTTCCTGATAGTATGTTCTGAAGTACATGAGGCAAAGTCTTGCCATCCTCATTTCTAAAGAACTTTCTCACTGTACTTCTTCCAAGACAGAGTTGTTCATTCTTCTGGCAGTTCATGTTATATTCAGTATTCCTCATCAACACTATAATTCAAATGCATCAATTCAAATGAAGAAGAATTAATGCTATTTGTAACTACCAGCAAGTCCTATGAAAACCATGATTGGGTGAGTTAGTGCTGATCTATACAAAGCAGAGAGAAATGGAGATTTGGGAACTACCTCACCCACTTGAGTGACATATCCTATCAAGGAGTTCATTAAGTGTCCCCAACTAAGTACAGTCTCCATTCACAGTGTGAGACTGAACCAGATACAATGTAGATCCTCTAGAATCAAGCATTAAAGTCATCCATGTTCTCCCTATAAGAAAAGTGCTGCTAATGAGGAAGTAGTTTAGCAGGCAATCATAACCATTATAAACTGGTATATCCAGTGCTTTCACATAATGTCTAAATGGTGCCAGTGAGCATTGTACCACTAGCCCAGTGTGCATATAGTCAGCATCTGGTCATGATTATCATCATTAATATGCAGTGTCAGCCAAATATAAAACATAAATATGCTTATGAGTAAGAATATCTCTTTAAAGCCATCACCTTAGGTGGTTGGGACCAGGTTTGCTGGTCCAATAGAGCCTGGTGGAACCACTGAGACTATGGCCCCTAGCTGCCCTTCAGGTCTGGAATTGAACCCACTCCTGTGGTTTCCAGCCAAACAAAGTACAGGCATGTGAGTTGAACATTTACCTCAAGTAGACACATGCCCTGGAGAGAACAATCATGGGAGAAGGAAGGGCTGCTTATGCACAGGGAGACAGCTCAGGGGACAGGAGAGTATGGAGGGATGGACACTGGGAAGTGGTAACTATGGGGAGGAAGTGGGAGGGGAGCTGTTGCATTGTGGTAAACTGTGGTCAATGACATGAGACAAAGTATATGTGAACTGCTGTATGGAGAGTGAATTTGCTCTGTAAATCTTCACCCAAATCACAATAAAAAAATAAATAAATAAAGCCATCACCTTAGGAGACTCTACCTGAAAACGCACCCACTGACTCATAGCAGTCTTTAGAACAAAGTAGAGCTGCCCCGTAGGGTTTCTAAGGCTATAAATCTTTACAGAAGCAGACTGCCTCATCTTTCTCTCACACAGTGGCTGGTGAGTGTGAACCACTGACTTCTTGGTTAGCAGCTGAATAGTTAACCACTGTACCACCAGAATACCTTCTAACTAAAAAAGACCTGGCAATCTGCTTTTGTAAAGAGTACAGTCTAGGAAACTTGATGGGGCAATTCTACTGTACGCTATAGTATTGCTATAAGTTGAAATCAACTCAACGGCACAATGACTATCATGCTGCCATTGCATGTGTTCTGAGTTACCTTTTGAGGATTGATTTCAGAAAATGTATAGATGACTAGAGAAATTCAGTCTATGTGTTTATCTCAAGTACCTAGAATTCCTAAAACTTAGGGCTTAGTCACAAATGTCTTCTGCCAGTTTTGGGAAAAGCAACACTATTCTCTAAAGGTATAGTTTTCCACCATTAAAAATATATGAAAGAATAGAATACAAGTGTGGTATTATGGAGGGTGGATTCTGGATTCAGAGAATCCATGCTTATTCCAGAACCATCATAAGTTTGCTATGTCATGTGGAGAAAGTTATTTAAATTTTGGGGGCCTTAGTAATTTTATTTTGTATTGTAGGAATAATTATGCTACTCTCATAAACATTAAGTGAGATAACATGCGAAACATTTGTAAAACATGTCACTTAATACATGTAAAATTAATTTCAGCTGTACCTCTTTTTGTTATCATCATTATTTGCTTCAGGCTCGGAAAGAAATGGCAAGCATTTTGATTAATACTTTCCAGGGCACTCATTTGGATGTATAAGTTTTAAAATATTATTTTAGAAAGTCAACTCACACTTTTTCTGTTGAGCCTTAAAAATAATTCCAGAAGTTCTGATTCCTTAGCCTAGTGGTTGAGCACATACTCTGAAGCCACGCTGTGGGTTTATATTTCAGCTCTGTCATTTACTGGTTGTATGACTTTGCCCCGTTGCCATTTGCCTCAGTTTCCTCACCTGTAAAATGAGGATAGTAATTTCTGCTTCTTAGTGTTGCAAGGATTAAATGAGTCAGTATATATTAAGCGTTCAGTACAGTGTCTAGTGTTAAAGGTAAACAAGTATTTGCTTTCGTTATTACTCCTGCGAAGAATTCACTTACCATAGCTGAGGGGGAAGTTTTGGGATCAATTAAAACAAGATGTATGATCTTTGAAGTCAGACAGAGCTTGATCTAAACCCTCACTCTCTCACAGCCTAATTAGAAAGTCTTGATCAAACCACTAAACTTAGCTGAGTCTCCAATTGTCTTATCTACCAAGTGGGCATGTTTGCCTTTTTGAATGTTTATGAAAATTCGGAGAGAATGTGCTAACTACTAGATGAAAGAAAGGTTAGTGGCTTGACTTTAGCAGAAGTGCTCCAGAAACGGGACGGGTGATCTGTTTCCAAAATGTCACAGCCTTGCAAATCCTATGGAGTCGTTCACTCTGCACATATAGAGTCACCATGAGTTGGAATTGACTCAACAGCAACTAACAACAACAACATAAAACTCATGCTGGAAATATTTTGGCTTCTAAGGTCGGTGGTTCAAACCCACCAGTTGCTCCATGGGAGCAAGATGAGGCAATCTACTCCTGTAAAGATTTACAGCCTTAGAAACTCTATGGGTGGCTGGCTATGAGTCTGAATCAACTTAATGGTAATGGGTTGGATACATTTGTGAAAGCAGTAACTGTTTATGAAAATAAAGGTGATAGAGCAGTGAAGCAGCTTCCTTTACTTCCTGGGAGTCCAAAGATTAAAATACCTTTGAATATTTTCATAGGAGTACAAAGCTGCATAAACCAAAATCTACTGCTCTGTTGCATTTAAAAACAGTATACATGGGGTCATCATGAGTCAGAATCAACTGATAGCAACTAATGACAACATTAATGCCTACAGCATAGTGGATAAAGCATTTTGCTTCTAACTGGAAGGTCAGCGGTTCAAACCCACCAGCTGTTCCACAGAAGGAAGATGGGGCAATGTACTTTCATTAAGATTTACAGCCTCAGAAACCCAGTGGGGGGTTGCTATCAGTCAGAATTGACTTGATGGCAGTGGGTTTCTTTTTTGTTTGTTTGTTTGGTTTGGTTTGGTTTGGTTTGGTTTGGTTTGGTTTGGTTCGTTTCCTAGTGCTGCCATAACAAAATAGACCAAAGGGGGTGGTTTGAAAGAACAGTAATGTATTTTCTCAACAGTTTTAGAGGCTAGAAGTCCATATCAAGGTATCAACTCTAAGGCAGAGTTCTTTCTTGTCAGTAGCCTCAGGATTTTGTTGGAGTTCTTTGGCTTCTGCACCCTCCCTCTGCCCTCTCCTCCCCACCTCTAACCCTCCATGTGTGTCACTAAATCTATTCTGCTCTTGTATTAACTCAGAAGTAATTAGGTTTAGAACTCATCCTACACTGGTATGACCTCATTAACATAAAAAAGAAAGACCCTGTCCCAAATAGGATGACATCCTCAGGTATAGGGGCCAAGACTTCAATACATACTTTGGGGGGCATAATTCACTTCACAACAGGGCCATTCACTAGACAGAACTGGTACTCTGGATACCAGGCCATCACTGACCAGAGATCATGTGGTTTGTACGTCACCATATGGTACAACTTTGACTTCCTTGTTCAGTGACTCTCCTGCTTCCTCTCATTCTCACAAAACAGAGTGAGATCCTGTCACTTGGCCTCTGTCACTCCATTCACTGTGTGCCTTAACAATTATGCTTAGAGAAGGAAGCCACTGTGAGTTTGACACTTGTGCCTTTTATGATGGACAAAGCCACAGTCCCTTATAGTTACCATTTTCCTCTTCCTGAGATTTATTTTTCCCTCCTCAAAAATTCTACTGAATTTGAGAGATCCTAAAAACCCTGAGTCTGAAAATTCAAATGAGTTTATTAGAATGTGTTTCCTTCTAAGTAATATTCAAAACACCTTTGGAATTGCTTTCAGAGTCTGTGGCAAATAATAATGATAATCTTTACAATAATAAACCCATTACCATCATGTCAATTCTGACTCATAGAGACCCTATAGGACAGAATAGAACTGCTCTATAGGGTTTTCCAAGGCTGTAAATCTTTATGGAAGTAAAGTATCTTTATCTTTTTCCCACAGAGTGGCTGGTGGGTTCAAACTGCCATCCTTTTGGTTAGCAGACAAATACCTTAACCACTGTGCCAGCCAAACTCCTTTATAATAATATAGCAGCTAAAATTTATTGAACATCTATTATGTGCCTAGGAATGCTGGTGGTGTAGTATCTAAGCCACTTGACTGCTAACCAGAAGGATAGCAGTTCAAACCCACCAGCCATTCCTCAGAAGGAAGACTGGGCAATCTACTTCTGTAAAGACACTGCCTCGAAACCCAAGGAGGGGTCGCTATGAGTCGGATTCAACTTCATGGCAGTGAGTTTGGTTTTGGTTTGGTTTATTATATGCCTGGTATTGTGGCAAATATTTTACATATGGTTTCTCATTTAATGTTTTTGACAGTAATGTTATTATTCCCATATGACAGAATAACATTGAGGCCCAGAGAAGTTAAGTAGTTTTCCCCACATAACACAGTGAATGTAAGATAAATGCACATTAGTGGAAAGAAGGCTCTAGGAGTCAGATAGATCTTTGACTCTGCTCTGTGTGAGTATTCACATATGAGCACTCAATGTGAACCTTCCTAAGGTACCATACAGCTTTATTGAACCCCGAAGCTCTCTGGTGGGAACCAGACTAGGCCAAGCTGCTATATGATCTGTGGAGCCCAGTGCAAAATAACAATGTGAAGCCTTGGTGGGGGGCAGGGAAATCTATTGTTCTGTCCCACAGCTGGCTGTCCCAACCCACAGTGGACCTCAAGGGATAGTGACACATTGGACATGCTCAGTATCTGGAGTGGGTGAGTGTTCTTGCCAAGCTGCCCATCAAACACATCATGGTACTGCCAGTCCAAGACAGGAACAGGTGCCGGCTTATCCCATGCTGAAATTCTGCTGGACATGTACCTACCCCTGGCCTTTCCCTTGCCCACGTCCAAGCCACTGCTCAGGATGAAGGGCAATATTGGAGAGGTCAGAGCTTTTCTTTTATCAGCAGGTTTGTTGTTCTTTGCCAACTGATGCCTTCTTTACCTCTCATCCTCTGAAACTAACTGGCATGCAGTTTGGACAAAGGGAAAAAGAGGTGAAGAGGAGGAGACTGGGCTGGCTGAGGCACCAGGGACAGGAGTTAGCAACTGAGGACCTGTCCCAGGGTGCAGCAGGAGGTGGGCTCTATGTGAGCCAAGCTTCAAACATTTAGCACATGCTACTTTGTTCTGTCATACTTTATTTATGAGACACAAATTCAAAGGAAGAATTATAAGAATCTCAAGATAGCAACTACATAGCATTACACCCTAAGCTCAGGCCCTTCTGAGCAGTGTCTCTGCACTGGTCACAGCCCGTCAATCAGACAGCTCTAAGGTCGCACCTCGCTGCCTTCCATAGTCTCAGAGCAGCCACTAGCAAGAGAAGCCTTTCTTTCTGAGGTCATCAGTCAAATGAGAACCATTTCCCCTTATAACTAAATATGTAACAAATGTACTTGCTAGCTGTGCCTCCAGACACAAATACACATTTTGTTCACTTTGAAAACTTCTGACAAAGGTGTAGAGTTGTCTAGCAGTCAGAGGTTTCATTTTATCAGCAGGATAGTCATTTTTGCCAATCGAGGCCTGCTTGACCATTCATTGTCTGGAATAAACTACCAGGCAGTTTGGACAAAGAGAAAATCAGTAACTGCTGTCTGTTAAAGAGTTCCAGTCTCAACACAGAGAAGGCATATTAATAATTCACCAAGACTTTAGTCAGACAGGTCAGCTAACCCAATGTTCCTTTAATATGTCCTGATCTTGAAAAGAATACTTGAAAATTAAAACGGTTTTTAACAAAGTAATCACAAAATGCTAGAGGCAGATTAACTTTGACCATAGTGCCTAAGGCATTTGACTGCTAACCAGAAGGCTGACAGTTCAAAACCACCAGCCACTCCTCAGAAGGAAGGTTGGTCAATCTACTTCCATAGTGATACTGCCTCGGAAACCCGAGAAGGGGTAGCTATGAGTCAAATCAACTTGACATTTTTCTTTCTCATACATATATATATACATTACATATATATGTATAGGTATATATATTTTTATACAAATAAATAAACTCACTGCCATTGAGTCAGATCCAACAGTGACCCCTCCTTGGGTTTCAGAGGCAGTCTCTCTACAGAAGTAGACTGCCCAACCTTCTTGCCAAGGACTGGCTGGTGGGTTTGAACCACCAGCCTTCTGGTTAGCAGTTAAGTGCCTTAGGCACTGCACCACCAGAGCTCCTTAAGTTAACTGGTTATCATTAAGTCAGTTGTGACTCATGATGACTGTGTGGCAGAATAGAATTGTGCTCCATCAAGTTTTCATGACAGTGATCTTTCGGAAACAGACCACCAGGCTTTCCTTTTGAGGTGCCTCTGGATGAGTTGGAACTATCAACCTTTAAATTAGCAGCTACATGCTTAACCATTTGCACCCGGTAGGGTAGCATAGTGCCTAAGGCACTGGACTGCTAACCAGAAGGCTGGCGGTTCAAACCCACCAGCCACTCCTTGGAAGAAAGATGGGGCGATCTACTTCTGTAGTGATACTGCCTCAGAAACCCAAGGAGGGGTCGCTATGAGTCAGGTCCGACTCAACGGCACATAACAACAACAACAACAACAACAACAACAACAGGGACTCCTTTTGCTTGAGGATACATGTGGTGAAAAGAGAGTCATTGTTTAAATGTTGCAGGTTTTGGATGAACCTTATCTGTGCTCAGGAACCCTACATATATGTTATACCAAGTAGGCAATGGAGCGTGACCTCACAGAGCTTTAGCCACTAAAAGAACTTAAGGAATGGAAAGTCAGATGCAGTGGTTCTCAGTTTAAAGGCTCAGAATAACCTTCAGGATGACCACAAGTACCCTTGCCCAGGACTCACTTCCAGAGAGTCTCATTCATTAGTCTGGGATAGAGTCTGGGCACCCAATGTTTGTAAAAGTTACCTAAGTTATTCTACTGCACAAATAGGCTTGAAAAATATAATTAATCCCAGTCCCTCTGCATGTTTTATACATGAGACAACTGGAGCCCAGAGAAATTAAAATATTGTCCAGAATCACTCAGTTATTAAACAGCAAAGATGGTTCTGAAACCCAGACACCTCAAGACTCCTTGTCAGTTCTCTTTCTTCTCTGTCATATGCACCTACTATAGTATGAACTCTAGTAGAAGAGTTGTTTGAGAAATTATACATAAGTGATTGAAGGGAAGCTAATTACTATTATGTATCCAGCTCTTTTGAGCTATAAAATTGGGAATTTTTATTTGATGATTTAATTAAACTCAAAAACTATGAGCCAAAAGAATTCTTTACAAAATTACATCCTAGGTTAACATAACCGGTTTCCAAGCCCTTCTGATGACTTTCACTATTCTGTCCTCAATTCCCAGGGATTTGACATGCCCAAGTGAAAATAGTAGTGAAATCCACATTTCTCTCACTTTACACAGAACAAACACAGAAAGGAGACATGCTAACCCGACGGAGTGAAGGATTCTGATGTCCTACTCTTTTCAACACTAAGTCACATCCTACCCAATTGCATGCCAACCCAGACATTCATGGACTATCAGAGGATCTGGAAGTTCATTCAGATGCTTTATAAAAGGGCCAAGAAGAGGATAAGATGCTAAAGGTCTTCTTGTTATAAGCTGCAGTCAAGTTATCCCCTGCCTCGTGGTGACCCCGTGCACAGTGAGGTCAGACCATTGGGATCCACAGGGGTTTCATTGGCTGATGTTTCAGAAGTAGGTCACAAAGGCTGGCTTAGGTATTGTTTTACCAGAGTGGGTTCTAGGTAACATTTAAAAACTGCATTAGAGTGCAACAAAGAGATGGCTTTGTCAGCAAACAATGTGTCATTTCTCATAGACTTTCTTTTGTCTAGTGCTAAAGCCATGGATTATTTTAAAAGAAAGCAGTGCTGGGTTTGATTACAAATCTTATTTGCTTACTACTCATCTATTCCAATTAATGCTGAACTGACATGTGGGCTAGGTAAGTATGGCCTAATTAAGGGCTTGTATTTAAACCTCTCAAGTCACCCACATAATTATTTTCAGGTTTTCCATTGTTATTCACTGTGCTTATTAGATCAGAGTAAGCTCTTATGATATTTTTCATATAATTTAGATAATTATTCCTATCCTTCATTTTCACATTTAAAGCTCTAACGACTGAGTCTGCCAGGATGAAAGACTTATTCTCTGAGCACTTGGGGGTGTGGACTGTCAGCAACATGGCATCTATAACCTTACACACTCAAAATGCTTTAGTATTGAACTTGAGATAGATAAACAAATAAATAACGTTTTTAATCTTCCTTGCATTATGCAAATTTGATCTGCAAACCATCATCGACTGACACAGACCAAATATGAAATGAAATGAATCCCATTTCACAAAACAAAATAGCTAAGCTCCAGACCACAGCCAACCAAGCAGCTTTACATAAGCGTGATAAGATATTGGGAATTTTGTAATTGCCCCCTTGGTTTTAAAGGAGTTCTGGTGGTGGTGTGCCTAGGCCATTTGACAGCTAATCAGAAAGTTGGTGGTTCAGACCTACCAGCCACTCAGTGGGAGGAAGATGTGGTAATCTACTTCCAAGATTTACCACCTCTGAAACCCAATGGGGATCACTATGAGTCAGGATCAATGTAATGGCAGTGTTGGTTTTAGGCATTTTCTCCCTTCTAATATTTAGGCCAATGAACTAACGGTACTTTTGGATAGCTTTTTTTGAAACTGTGAATAGAACAGGAGCTTATCACTTATCTTTCACAATCATAACCAACCAGTTGTTGAGTCACTTCCAACTCATGGTGACCTATGTGCGTTAGAGTTGAACTGTGCTCCATAAAGTTTTCAGTGGCTGATTTTTCAGAAGTTGATCACCAGAGCTTTTTTCCAAGGTGCATCTGGGTGGTTTCAAACTGCCAACCTTTTGGTTAGCCCCCAAGCACACTAACCATTTGTACCACACAAGGACTCCATCCTAATCATAGGCCTATTTGTTGTTGTTGTTAGGCACTGTCGAGTCAGTTCTGACTCAGAGCAACTCTGTACACAACAAAACAAAACACTACCCATTCCTGCCCCATCTTCACAATTGTTGTTACCTTTGAGCCCATTGTTGCAGCCACCTTATCATTCCATCTGGTTGAGGGCCTTCCTCTTTTTCCATGACCCTGCACTTTACCAACCATAATGTCCTTCTTCAGGGACTAGTCCCTCCTGACAATATGACGAAAGCACATGAGACAAAATCTGGCCATTCTCACTTCTAATGAGCATTCTGGCTATACTTCTTTCAAGACAGATTTATTTGTTCTTCTAGTAGTCCATGGTACATTCAATATTATTTGCCAATGCCATAATTCAAATGCATCAGTTCTTCTTCAGTCTTCCTTATTCATTGTCTGCTTTTCACATGCATATGAGGCTATTGAAAATACCTTGGCTTTGGTCAGGCACACCTTAGTCTTCAAAGGGACATTCTTGGATTTTTAAAACTTTAAAGAGTTCTTTTGCAGTAGATTTATCCCATACAATACGTCATTTGATTTCTTGACTGCTGCTTCCATGGGTGTTGATCATGGATCCAAGTAAAAGGAAAACCTTGACAATTTTAATCTTTTCTGCATTTCTCATGATGTCCCCTATTGGTCCATTTGTGAGGACTTTCTTTTTCTTTACTTTGAGGTATAATCCACACTGAAGATTATAGTCTTTGATCTTCATCAGTAAGTGCATCAAGTCCTCTTCGCTTTCAGCAAGCAAGGTTGTGTCATCTGCATATCACAAGTTGTTAACAAGTCTTCCTCCAATTCTGATGCCATGTTCTTCTTCATATAGTTCAACTTCTTACATTATTTGCTCAGCATACAGATTGAATAAGTATGGTGAAAGAATATAACCCTGACACACACCTTTCCTGATTTTAAACCATGCAGTATCCCTGTGTTTTATTTGAATGACTCCCTCTTGGTCTATGTACAGGTTCCTCAGGAACATAATAAATTGTTCTGGAATTCTGATTCTTCAAAATGTTATCCATGATTTGTTATGTTCCACACAGTTGAATGACTTTGCATAGTCAATAAAACAGAGGTTAACATTTTCTGGTATTCTCTGCTTTCAGCCAAGATCCATCTGACATCAGCAACGATATTTCTCCTTCCACACTGCAACCTTATTTTAATTATATTCAGAAAAACTTTACTTCCATGTGATATTAATAATATTCAATAGTGTCTGTATTCTGTTGGATCACATTTCTTTGGCATGGGCACAGATATAGATCTCTTCCACTCAGTTGGACAGGTAGCTGTCTTCCAAATTTCTGGTCATAGACAAGGGAGCACTTCCAGTGTTGCATCCATTTGTTAAAACATCTCAATGGGTATTGTGTCAATTCCTAGAACCTTGTTTTGTTGCCAATTCCTTCACTGAAGCTTTTTCCTTCAATGCCTTTGGTTCTTGATCATATTCTATCTCCTGAAATAGTTGAACATCGACCAATTCTTTTTTGTACAGTGACTGTGTATTCCTTCTATGTTCTTTTGATACTTGCTGCATCATTCAGTATTTTGCCCATAGAATCCTTCAGTATTACAACTCAAGGCCTGAGTTTTTTCTTCGGTTCTTTCAGCTTGAGAAATACCAAGTACATTCTTCCTTTTTGATGTTCTAACTCCAGGTTTTTGCACATTTCACTATAGCACTTTACTTTGTCTTCTCAATCCACCCTTTGAAACCTCTTCAGCTCTTTTACTTCATCATTTTTTCCCTTTGCTCTAACTACTCCCTATTCAAGAGCAAGTGTCAGAGTCTCATGGGTCTACAGAGAGGGAAAAACTAACCTTCCTACATGAAACTATCTTGTCTCTTTGTCTTCAGAAAATTTTACCCTAAATAATTATGGTAGAAAAGTCATAGAGCGTCCTTAGTGTCCTCTTCCTATGCTTAGTGAATTTTTATATTATTTCTAAACGTTTAGAAATAATATAAAAATTCACTAAGCATAGGAAGAGGACACTAAGGACGCTCTATGACTTTTCTACCATAATTATTTAGGGTAAAATTTTCTGAAGACAAAGAGACAAGCATAGTGGCTAAAGCACTTGACTGCTAACCAGAAGGCTGGTGGTTCAAACCCACCAGCCACTCCTCGGAAGGAAGGTTGGGCAATCCTACTTCCGTAGTGATACTGCCTCGGAAACCCAAGGAGGGGTCGCTATGAGTCTGGGCTGACTCGACGGCACATAACAACAACAACAACAACATTGGGGGATCACAAGCACAATATGAAATAAATCACAGTGATATTTTCACTTCTAATATTTTGTGGATCATCAAATTAGGAATCCAATAGCAATGATTCCTCACATTTGTATTCCATATATTTTCTTTCTAGAGAGCTTTTACATCTATAAACCAGCATAAGCATTAAATTCCCTGCAAAACATAAACATCCATGGATGTGGAAGGCTGGTATCAGCTAAATTGTCTCAGCAGTCTGATGCTGCACAGTCTGTTCAACCACAGCTTTAGTTAAAACTGCCCATTGAAAATGTGGCTACAAAGAATTAAAAGATGAAATGATTCTCATCACATTCTCAACACCAGGGAAGAGGGACACATTTCCCATTGCAGATTTGAAAGACAGACATTAAAAATAATGTTTAAATAGATTCACCGATAGTAGTTCCAGTACTAAGAACAAGTACTCCTTACAAATACTAAGTAATCATTCCCAAGAATTAAAGGTAGCTTTATAATGTGAAGAAGAGGATACATCATTTAACATCTCCAAGGGTGCAGCCAGATGTATTATTCCACAGTTCTTTTAGATTTCATTACAACAGCTGGACAAAGTTAGATAGATACAATTTAGGGCTAAATTGGTAACTGATAATTATCAGAGCCCATTTATTGCACAAAGGCTGAAGGACAGAATACCATATAAAGACATTTTTTTTTTCTTTTTGCAGTGTTCCCTCCTCTCCCCTCCCACTCCTAGTAACCAACAAAGACAGTGTCCTTCCATATATAAGTGAAGACTTATTTTTTTTTAATTAATCAATTCCAGTGTAAGTATTCATCACAAAGAATGCTTGAAGATCTTGAACATTTCAAGGTCTAACCTGAAGTACAATGTTATCAGTGATATGATAATATCCATATGCCTACAAGACCAGTTAATATTACTATTATTCAAATTTACACACTGACCACCAAAGCCAAAGACAAGGAAATTGAAGATTTTTACCAACTTCTGCAGTCTGAAATTGAGCAAACATGCAATCAAGATGTGTTGATTATTGAAAACAAACATACATGAACTGTTGAATGTAAAATAAATTCTGCTGTGTAAATTTGCACCCAAAGCACAATAGAAAAAAAATAAGAAAATAATAAAATAATAATTTAAAAAGTGATGTCTTGATTATCATTGGTGATTGGAATGCAAAAGTTGGAAACAAATAATCACCAATAGTTGGAAAATATGGCCTTGGTGATAGAAATAACACTGGAGATTGCATGATAGAATTTTGAAAGACCAACAACTTATTCATTGCAAATACCTTCTTTCAGCAACATAAACTGTGGCTATACACATGGACTTCACCAGATGGAGTACATTAGGAATCAGATTGACTACATCTGTGGAAAGAGGGATGGAGAAGCTCAATATCTTTAGCCAAAACAAAGCCAGGAGCTGACTGTGGAACACACCATCAATTGCTCATATACAAGTTCAAGTTGAAGCTGAAGACAATTAAAACAAATCTATGAGAACCAAAATATGATCTAGAATATATCCCTCCTGAATTTAGAGACAATCTAAAGAATAGATTTGAGCATTGAACACCAATGATTGAAAACCAGAGGAACTGAGGGATGACATCAAGAACATTACCCATGGAAAAAGCAAAAGATCATTAAAAGGACAAGAAAGGAAGAAAACATCAAAATGGATGTCAGAAGAGACTCAAACTTTCCCTTGAATGGATGGTAGCTAAAGCAAATGGAAGAAGCGACAAGATAAAAGAGCTGAACAGATTTCAAAGAGCAGCTCGAGAAGACAAAATCAATGATTATAATGAAATGTGCAAAGACCTGGAATTAGAAAACCAAAAGGGAAGAACACACTTGGCATTTCTCAAGCTGAAAGAATTGAGGAAAAAATTCAAGCCTCGAGTTGCAATATTGAAAGATTCTATGGGCAAAATATTGAACAATGCAGGAAACATCAAAAGAAGATGGAAGGAATACATAGAGTCACTGTACCAAAAAGAATTGGTTAATGTTTGTTTTGGTTACCTCTGCTGTTCCAAGGAGCTCTGCTGGCATAGTGCCTAAGGCATTTGACTGCTAAACAGAAGGCTGGCAGTTCAAGCCCACCAGCCACTCCTTGGAAGGAAGGTTGAGCAATCTACTTCCATACTGATACCACCTCAGAAACCCAAGGAGGTGTCACTGTGAGTTGGATCTGACTTGATGGCAGTAAGCTTAGTACTGCTCTAACAGGAAATTGACCACCAATGGGATGGCTTTAACAAACAGGAGTTTATTCTCTTATAATTTTGGAGGCTTTAAGTCTGAGTTCAAAGTGCCAGGATCTAGAGGCTGGGTGAAAGACCCTCAACCTTGAGCTTCAGCTCTGCCTATTGCTCCTGGATCGCTGAACCTGGAGGCTTTTCTTCACTCAGACAGCTGCTGACTGCTGAGGCTAACCAGCCCGAGGTCAACAAGTAACAAGGCATAGTCCCGATGTTACCAACCCACTCTGCAGGCCATTAACTCAAGTCCATTCAAAGTCCCAAGGTTGGCAGAGCATGGCAGGCTGCTGAACAATGACACAGCTACATGCAGGGTTCAAGCATGCCATAAGCTAGAGACCATTCCCAAAGTTGCTGCTTATATAGCTTTAGGGAAGCAGACCATGTCCCTAAAGCAGCTACTAAGCTGCTTGTGGTAGATCCCACCATGGAGTTGATTGATATTCTCATCATGGTGAATAACTACCACCAGCTGCCCAGCCACTCAACCAGGCCCAGCCAAGTTGACATACAACTTTAACTACCACAGTGTTCATCCATTTCAAGAAGTTGCATGTGATCAAGAACCAATGGTATTGAAGGAAGAAGTTGAAGCTGCACTGAAGGAACTGGCAAAGAACAAGGCCCCAGGAATTGACGAAATACACAGTGAGATGTTTCAACAAATGGATGCCATGCTAGAGGCACTAACTCATCTGTGCCAAGAAATTTGGAGGACAGCTACCTAGCCAACTGCCTGGAAGAGATCCATATTTGCACCCATTACAAAGAAAGGTGATCTCACAGAATGTGGAAATTATTGAACAATATCATTAATATCTCACACAAGTAAAATCTTGCTGAAGATAATTCAAAAATGGTTGCAGCAGTATATTGACAGAGAATTTCCAGAAACGCAAGCTAGATTCAGAAGGGGATGGGAAATGAGGAATATCATTGCTGATGTCAGATGGATCTTGGCTCAAAGCAAAGAATACCAGAAAGATGTTTACTTGCATTTTATTGACTATGAAAAATCGTTCGACTGTGTGAATCATAAGAAATTATGGGTAACAAAGAGAAGAATGGGAATTCCAGAACACTTAATTGTACTGTACACAGGAACTTGTACACAGCCCAGGGGGCTGTCATTCGAACAGAACAAGGGGATACTGCATGGTTTAAAATCAGGAAGGGAGTGCATTAGGGTTGTATCCTTTCACCATACTTATTCAATCCATATGCTGAGCAAATAATCTGAGAAGCTGGACTATATAAAGAAAAGCATGGCATCAGGATTGAAGGAAGACTCATTAACAACTTGTGATATGCAGATGACACAACTTTCCTTGCTGAAAGTGAGGATGACACAACTTTCCTTGCTGAAAGTGAGGATGACTTGAAGCACTTACTGATGAAGATTAAAGACTATAGTCTGCAGTATGGATTACACCTCAACATAAAGAAAATGAAAATCCTCACAACTGGGCCAGTAAGCAGCGTCATGATAAATGGAGAAAAGACTGAAGTTGTCAAAGACTTCATATTACTAGGTTCCACAATCAACACCAATGGAAGCAGCAGTCAAGACATCAGATGATGTATTGCACTGAACAAATCTGCTGCAGAAGACCTCTTTAAACTGCTGAAGAGCCAAGGTGGCTCTTAGAAAACTAAGGTGCACCTAACCCAAGCCATGGTATTTTCAATTGCCTCATATGCATGTGAGAGCTGGACAATGAAGAAGGAAGACCAAAGAAGTATTGATGCTTTTGAGTTGTAGTGTTGCCAAGGAATACTGAAAATAACCATGGACTGTCAAAAGAACGAACAAATTTGTCCTAGAAGTGGAGCTGGAATGGTCCTTGGAAATGAGAATGGCCAGACTTTGTCTCACCTACTTTAGTCATGTTGTCAGACGGGACCATTCCCCCGAGAAGGGCATTCTTGGTAAAGTAGAGGGTTAGCAGAAAAGGGGAAGACCCTCAACAAGATGTATTGACACAGTGGCTGCAATGATAGGCTCAGGTACAGCAAGTATTGTGAGGCTGGCACAGGACTGGGCAGTGTTTCGTTCTTTTGTACATAGGGTCACTATGAGTCGGAGCCAACTTGACAGCACTTAAAAACAACAAGAATAAGTTCTAAGTTTTGATGGCTGCTTCTCCCTCCTCCAGCCTTGACCACCCTGAATGTTATGAGTGGAAAATGGATATTGCCTGATTGTGATACCTCTGTGGTCTCTGAGTTTAGTAGAGTGAGGCTGTCATAAAGTTGAATTCTTCTGTGATGAGTGAATGGTAACATTTCTAATGACAAAGCAGTAAGAGTGGCCTTGGAAAACACTCCTTGGAAGCGAGAATGACCAGACTTCGTCTCACCTACTTTGGTCATGTGGTCAGAAGGGACCAGTCCCTGGGGAAGGATATATGGCTTGGTCAGAGAAAAAGGGGAAGACCCTCAATGAGATGGATTGACACAATGGCTGCTACAGTGGGCTCAAGCATAGCAAGGATTGTGAGGGTGGCACAGGATGGGGCAGTGTTTCATTGTGTTGTACATGGGGTAGCTGTGAGTCAGAATTGACTCGACTGCACCTAACAACAACTACGAAAGCACACGAAGGAAGTGTGGGTTTGGAACCCAGGCCAGTGGTGGAATATTTTTCTCTCTACTGATACTTTTATAAAGAAAACTACTTATACCAGTCACTACCAAGATAACTCAGAGTTGAGAAACAAAGGACTGTGTATTTTTGAGGACATACCAGCAAATTGAAAGATTGGCAGTTCGAACCCACTAGTGGTTCTGTGGAAGAAAAGACCTGGTGGTCTGCTCCCATAAAGATCTCAGCCTAGTAAACCCTATGGAGCAATTCTAATCAGTCCTATAGGGTGGCTATGAGTTGGAATCAGCTTGAAAGTCCACAAGTCAAAATCCAAAGCACACAACAACAATCATTTAAGGAGCTAAAGGCAACTAAATCGCGTCCTGTTGTATGCCATTTATAACATAGCTGTTTGTAACCTTTATCCAATTTACATTTATTGGTTTTCCTGCTATATTAGGCATGTTCAAAGGAGCCCTGGTGGCAAACTGGTTGAGCACTTAGCTGCTAATCAAAAGATATGTGGTTTGAACCCACCAGCTGCTCCACCAGAGAAAGATGTGGGTAGTCTGCTTCTGTAAACATTTTCAGCCTTGGAAACCTCATTGGGTAGTTCTACTCTGTCCTGTAAGGTCACTATCATAACAGATTTAGGAGTGTTCACATACATTATACATTTTAATCCTCATAGTAGTCTAGGAGGTGGTCACTGTCACCCCAATTTGAGAAGATGTTTCCAGTGCCAGTATCTGATGCTAGTGTGTGATACTGCATATAATTGTGAAATCCATAAATGGCACCTGTGATAGTTGAAGATGTGTCAACTTGGCTGGACTTCACTTGTGAGTGGTGGTTCCCATGATGGATCACATGACTGCGTCCTAAGCGGCCGGTCAGTCTAGGGGGAGTTTCCCCAGGGGTGTGGCCTACCTGTAATACTATCCCAGGACAAACTGGAAAAACGGCATTCCAGATATATGCTTCCTGGAGCAG